>NW_021636839.1:0-37424 GCF_004799145.2 Neltuma alba
GGTTTTCATTGTTTTAAGGCTTCCATGATGCTTAAAATGAGGAATGGTGTAGGGTATAGACTAGAAGAAACAAGTGTTGGAAGCTTAAAAACAAAGCTGAAAATTTTGGGTCAAAACCTCTAGTGGTTGGTCAAGGGTGTGGCTGAAGAAGAAAATTTATTTCATAAATCTAAGCCCATTTTTAGAATCTACATGAAATCCATGTATGAACAAGTTAAGGAGTGATTTTATAGGGTTAAAGAGAACCAAATCTAAAACTAGTGAACAAAGGAGGGAACTTTATGGTTCAAGAATCATTTTGATGTATGTTTCTTGCTTTTTCATGGTTGGATAATGATTCTTGCTGCCATTTTTATTGGATCACAGGTTAGGGTTTGATATTTGCCAAGGGAAAGAGGAGAAGGAAGAAAGGCTAAGACTTTTGAAACAAGGTTAGTAAGTTAAACCTAGCTACTATCACTAACTAGCATTGTTGATTATTGTTGGTTAATTACTATTATGTGGTGGAGCTTTCTTGATTATTATATGGCTGCTCTTTATAGTATCTTGCTTTGGCCTTTGCATGTTTGAGTTTTCCAATGATAAGCATGTTAGTTCACCAATAGTAGCTAATATGATCATGCCTATAATGATGCTTGCTTGGTGTTATAGTTGGTTAATTTGCTACTGGGATTTTCAAAAATCTCATCCCCCAAAAATAATGTAACATTTTAGGACCTGAATCCTCCAAGGAGAAGCTGCAGATTGAAGGTTGATTTGTGGAGTTTAGCCACAAATTTCGTGATAATATTTTGGTCATGTACATATTAAACTAACAGTGCTGGAAGCACACTGACCCTGACCGGTTCACACGAATTTTTGATTATGTTCCTGAATGCGTTAAATCATGAAATTTGGTATGATGAAAGATGACATCTGGAGCTTCAAATTGATAGCTAATATGTTAAAAATGGCTTAGTATACGATTTATAATGATTTTTTCAAAGTTAATAGTCAGAATCTGGACATCAGGGTTTTTGGCAAATGGACAGTGTTGTTTTCTCAAAAACATGATGCTTTCTCATAAAGAATTGGACAATGAGATTATTTTTCCTTGAAAAAGAACGTAAGAGATTTAAGTAGAATTTTGAACCACCCAAATTGGAGTTTTGTAGAATAATTTATGAATTTTTGAAGTTGGGCCAGAAAAACTGGATTTTTACCCGATGAACAGTGGAAAATCCGAAAATCAGCGTTTTATGGTAAAAAGTGAGCCTAAGACCATCCAATGTGGTCAAAAATGATTTTGAAAGGAATCTAAGTCAATATTATAATAAGGTGTGACACCTTGTATACATATCCAATTGAGGTAATCTATCTCTCAATTTAAAGATTGGGATGTGCACTATAGGCCTGCCAAATCTTAAGGCTTAACTCATTCTGTTGATAGGTCAAACTAGAGCTCAAATCTAACTGCTAGAACCTACATTTTATCTCTTAACTAAATTATTCTTTAATTCTTTTTATTTTCTTTGGCATGTAAAACTTGGCCTTACTCTTTCCCATTCATTCTCACACATTTCCATTCGTCATAGTCATTCTATACACATACATTTCATCATGAGCATTTATAAACATAATTTACAACATAGGAGAATTATCATTGAGCATTAATCTCATTCATTAACATCAATAATTCTCCACTTTCTTCTCTTGCTTCTCATGCCATTATTGCCCACTATTGATTGACCTAAATGATTGATTAGGGAGGGGGTGAGATTCAGGAGAATCTTAGTAGCAAATAATACCATATTAATCACGCTAGATGGATGCTAATGCACTACACACAAACTTGTTTATTCTCTGTTATTAGTGACATATTAGCATGCTCAAAGCTAACTTCTTGATGCATAGCCATGGAGACATAATCTACTAATCATGAATAACAATTACAGTAGTGAAACACATGTCACATAACATTCAAATAACATGTACAGGAGTGGAGGTCAGCCTTTGCTTCTGCTCTTGAAAGCTCACCTCACACTAACTGTCCCACACAAACTGCTGATTCTTCCTAGTAAACTTGGTTAGCAGTTAGACAAACCCAGAAAAGTCCCATAGTAACCTGCCACCCCTAAGGAACTTCTTATCTTCATTATTGTCTTGGGCTGTTTCCTGTTGAGCACTGCCTCAACTTTACTGGGATCCATAGCCACACCTTCTTTCGTAATTATGTGGCCTAGGAATCTAACTCTACCTAACTAAAACTCATATTTACTAAGCTTAGCAAGGAGCTGTTTCTCCTTTAGTGTACTCAAGACAATCCTTAATTACTGCTCATATTCCTCTTGAGATTTGGAGTACACAAGGATGTCATCGATAAAGACTATGACAAACCGATCTAAGTATAGGTGAAATCCAGTTCATGTAATCCATGAAAGTAGCAGGGGCATTCGTTAACCAATGACATCACCAAGAACTCATAGTGTCCGTAACGGGTTCTAAAAGTAGCCTTCAAAATGTCCTCATTTCCTATCCTCAACTAGTGGTATCCTGACTGTAAATTGATCTTGGAGGATACTATAGCTCCAGCCAGCTGGTCTAACATATCATCGATTTGTGGTAGGAATACTTATTCTTTATTGTTACCTTATTCAGCTCCTGGTAGTCTATACAAACCTTAGACTACTGTCAACCTCATAATACTAGTTCCCCGCATAGCTATCTGTCTCATTCTCATCTCTTTCTCTTCTTCTTGATCCCCAAGAATTCCACTAGGACTATCCATCTTGAGTTTTCTATCTCAGAGTTCCTATTTATCTATTCTGGGACTTGAGATAGCTACTCTATCATGGTGCCCCAGTCTTAACGAGGCTGTAAGAGTTTGTCCAGCTTAGGTGGCCACTACACCCTCTTAGTGGTGTACAGACTTTACCCCTAACTATCTTGTTCAACTCCTTATTATTACTCTTCCTCTTAAGGAGTAATTTGATAGCTTTTAAATAGTGGCTATCTCTCTCTCTTATCTCTATCAATCTTACTCTCAGTGACCTCATAGTCCATCAAGTCTTGCTGAGATACCACCTCAGCATTTGAGAGTCATTGTCTCTATTTGTCACAACCAGAATTCTTGCTCGCTACAATAAAAGTCACCACTTCCTCTGGTAATCATATTTGTATTCGTTCATTGCCACCAATTTTCTTGGTTTATCTTGACAAAACATACTTTCTCTTAACGTTTACTAGTCTTACCTAGCTTCATTTGTCGTAGCATTATCCACTGCTTGAAGGACTTTCATGTCCCTAATCTTATTATGGTCCCCAACTAAGTCAATTACTTCCTTTTAGCTAATTGAGAAAGGGTCTGGCTCACGTCTCTGGGCTAACAGAACTTTTGGTTTCCCCTATCCTTAGGGATCACCGGTGGCGGAAAGCTATCATTAGCTCTTTCTAGCTTTTTATATCCATTTAGAAATCGAAGATAGCTACTTTAATTGTGCTTCCTTAACATCATATTAAGGCTACACTAACTGTATCTAACTTAGGTTACCACTTGACCCTTTTCTTCTAGGGTTCAGACTCCTACCTCTATTTGACTTGTAAGCCATTATCCCTTTTTCTCTAGAAGGAAAGTCTCTTTATCTTTATGCAGTGGCTACCTTCCTTAGCTTATGAATTTCTTATCATCATTTATTTGTTCCTTTCCAATTGAGGACTCAAACATCACCTCTTAGTGATCCTCAATACTTATTTTTCCTAGAGCATTTATCTCCAATCCATAACCTTAGTTGGACCTTAGTATTCTATTACTAGCTCTAACCTGAACTGGGCTTTTCTAAATCCTTGCAGATAATTCTTTTTTTGTCCTTTGTTAGAATCTCTACTTTGATACCAAAAATATCATACCTTAGAGTCTAATTAGAATCATTTTAGATCACATTGGATGGTCTTGAGCTCAAAAATCTCATTTAGGACGTTACTTTTTAGAAATTACTATTCATTGTATGTTTTTCAGATTCTAGGTCCAACTTTGAAAAATCATAATTAATTCTACAAAAATTATATGGAGGTTTTCCAAAATTCTATGAAAATCTCTTTTAATGCTCTTTAATAAAAAAAAATCCAATAGGACTTATCTTTAGCCAATTAGTATAGTTTAATCAATAAAGATTACTATTTATTTGGTAAAATCTAGAACTTCTAGATTCTGTGTCTCAACTTTAGAAATTCATATCTCCTTGTGTACACATCTAATTGAGGTGATCTACTTCTTAATTTAAATCTTGGGATGTTCACTATAAGCCTTCCGAATCTCGTGGCTTAACTTATTTAGTTGATGGGTCAAACTGGAGCTCAAATCTAACTGCTCTAGAACCTACGTTTTATCTCTTAACTAAATTTTGCTTTAATTCTTTTTATTTCTTTGGCATGTAAAACTTGGGCTTACTCATTTCTATTCATTCTCATATATTTCCATTCATGCCATAATCATTCTAAACACATACGTTATATCATGGGCATTCATAAACATAATTTACAACATTGGAGAATTATACAATAAACATTAATCTCATTCATTAACATCAATAATTCTCCGGTTTCTTCTCCTTGCTTCTTGTTGTACCTTACATCTAGGATACCTTAGGGTCTATTTAGAACCAAGTTTGACCACTTTGGATGTTCTTAAACTCAAGAATTCTTAAGTTGGACGCTGATTTCGTAAAGTTACTCTTTACTTGGTAAATCTAGATTTTCTATCCAACTTTGAAATTTTGTAACTAAATCTAGAAAAATCAAAATGAAGTGCATCAAAATTCTTTGAAAATCTCTTTGAATTCTCTTCCAAGAAAAAATAATCTCATATCCCAATTCCTTAAGAATTCAATCCAGAATTTTGTGGAACTTACCACTGTTCTAACTAGTAAAAACTGCTTTCCACAATTTTAACTTTAACTTTGAAAAATCACCAAAAATCGTACACACATCCATTTAAAACGTGCCACTAATCAATATGAAGCTCATGGAGTGTTCTTTAATCATATAAAATATCATGATCATCATATTCAAAACAGAGTCACAAACTTGCTGTCCTAACAGAGTTACAACATCATAAACTTCAATACAATTCCCAAAATGAAACTATAATTCAACATGCATATAACATGAGCTTTCTCCAATTACTCCCTTCTTCTTGATGGTTCAGCCCCTATGGAAAAGAGTTACATTTGGAAGGAATGAGATTTCAAAGAAATCCCATTAGCAAGAGAAAATCAACTATAACATTAAGCATGCATCAATTACAAGCATTCCAACCTTTTTGCGATTAATAGGGAACTACTTTACCTCATACATATATCACTCTAACATGCAATAGCCAAGGCACTTCAAGCAAGGAGTATAGCTACGCAATCATTATCATCATCATTTAGCTCAACCACATAATAGCGCATGAAATTGCATAGCAATCAATACAACACTTACCATTAAAGTTAATTTTTTACTACCTTTCCTCCAATGCTTTCCTTGCCTTTTGATCTTGGTCCTTTCTTCCACAAATGTTAAAGTCTAAAATCACATTTTAAAAGGGCAACCATGTAACATCCAAAGTTTTGAGCCTAGAAGTACCAGTAATAGCCTGAATTAGATAGGCTATCAGACCCTTTTTTAGCAGAAGTCCCAAAGATGAGAAAGGAAGTCAAAGTAGTTTCAGGGACTAAACTGCAAAGTAAAAGTTTTAAGGGGCCAAAATGTAATAAAGTTAGAGGCTCCAGTAAAGTCTTGAAGGCCAGAGAGAGAGAAGAGACTAGACACAGGCCAAAGGTTAAGTTAGAAACCTCAAAGAGAGGATTAATGAAGTTAAGTCCAAGCAGGGACTAAACTGTAAATTCAGAAAGTTATGACCAACAGGGGTAAAAATGGAAGAGGGTACAGAAAATTCTAAGAAAAATCCTAAAAAATGAGAAATAATATTCTAAGACTCTTCTATGAAGAGGAAAGATGAAAATACCCCTGAGGCAGATTAAATGAAATTTATGAGGTTGTGACCGGTAAAAAGTATACCGTTTGAGGTAATTATTTAAAATAGCAAGAGACCTCAAAAATGTATATAAAAATGAGGTTAAATGGTTGAAAGGTTGTACTAATTTATAAAATTAGTCCCACAACCAAAAGGCCAGTGGAGTGGCTTTAATAAATTAAAGAGCCGATTTTGCCGATAAAAGGGTATTTTGGTAAATGAATTTTTGCAAGGTTTAAAGGAAGTGTTATGGCCTAAGAAAATTTATAGACATTTTCTAGAATTAAAGGGAATTTATAAAGTAGACAGAACAATTTTTTGAGCTCCGAAAGGCCATAAAGAAAGCCGGAGAAACGTGGGCCAAGTAAATTCGGAGGAAGCTTATGAAACAAGTTTGATCCAACGGTTAGGATCTAATCTCCCATCTCCTCCACCACTTTCATGACACTTGGCATCTTCTAGAAGGTTGAGGTAAGCATGATGTAATAAGATGATGCAATGATGATGCAAAAGTCCACTTGAACTTCCAAATTTGCCCTTACCCTTTCTATTAGCCACCAAGGGCATTTTGGTCCATTCAAGCCAACTTTTTTGGCTATAAATAGAGCCTCTTCCCCTTCATATTTTCAGCCAACATGAGTTTAAGAGGGGAAACTCTACCAAAATTTAGAGAGAAAAACGTAGGGGTGAAGGCCAAGAAGAAGGAACAAAGTTCAAGCTTCACGATCAAGGTATGTGGTGGCTGTAGTATCTGATTTGATACCTATTTCGAATCAGTTACTGTGCGTATTTGATTCTAAAATTTTTCATGCTTAAAGTACACTCTGTGAGATTTAAATCCATGGGTAGAATACTCCATTTGGATATGTGTACGATTTATGGTGATTTTTCAAAGTTAGGGTTTGAAATCTGGAAACAGTGTTGAACTTTTAGAAGATTGTCGAGTTCCGTACAATTATGGTACTGTTCAGCATAGAATTGGTTCCTGAAACTATTTTTCCTTTTAATTTAACTTAATTATCTTTCAGTGAGACTTGGAAGCACTCAATTTGGATTTTCATAGATTTAATTATGAATTTTCAAAGTTGAGCAAAAATTCTGGAGATTCTTCGTGAACAGTACCCGCGAACCAAAATTTCCAGATTTGATCTTCTTGAAGCTAAGGCCATCTAAAGTGATCCTAATTGATAAGAAATGGATCATAAGAATGGAAAATGATGAGATTTATGTTAGAAAAGCTAGAAAGAAAACCCTAAGACTAAGAGAAAGGGTTGAGGTTCAAGAGAGCTAGCTTTGAACTTTATGCAATCTAGTGGTCCTAATAGATTGTGTCATCATTATGGTTATGTTTAGGACCTTTGGAACATCCAAGAGGATGTTTAGTGATGTTGACCGAATGCCCACATAGTTGGAAAGTCAAGGGAGTCAAAGGAAAAGTAAGAGGAAAGCTTGAGGTGCAAGGTAGTGAACTTACCTATTGTCATTGCTTGATGTTGTATGCTTGTGTGTTGCCGTGTACATGTTATTGAATGTTATTGTGACATGTTTTAGCTGCTGCAATTGCTATTTATGATGAGTAGATTATGTCTCCATGGCCATGCATCAAGAAGTTAGCTTTGAGTATGCTAGTATGTCACTAATGAACAAGAGAATAAACAAGTTGCGTGTAGTGCATTAGCATCCATCTAGCATGATTATGTGGTATTGTTTGCTACTGAGATTCCCCCGAATCTCACCCCCTCCCTAACCAACCATTTAGGTCAATCAATGATGGGCACTAATGGCATGAGAAGCAAGGAGAAGAAGTGGAGAATTCTTAATGCAAATGATTGATATGAATCTTCAATGTATAATTCTCCTATGCTGTAAATTATGTTATGGATGCCATCAATTCAATGTATATGCTTAGGATGTTTATGGCATGAATGAAACTATATGAGTATGAACGAGAAAGATTAAGGCCATGTTATGTATGTCAAAGAAATAAAAAGAATTAAAGTAAGGAGATATTAAGGGATAAAACGTAGGTCATGGAGCAGTTAGTTTCAAGCTTCAGTTTGACCTATCAACTGAATGATTTAAATCACGAGATTTGGCAGACTTATAGTGCACATCCAAAGCTTCAAAATGAGTGGTAAACCACCTCATTTGGATGTGTATACGAGGAGATATGAATTTTCAAGGTTAAAGCGCAGAATCTGGAAAGTCCAGATTTTACCAAACGAATAGTAATCTTAATCCAATAAACTGTACGTTTTCAGTGAGGATGAGTTCAGTTGAATATTTTTCCCTTAAAGAGCATTGAAAGAGCTTTCCGTAGAATTTTGGAACACCTCCATACAATTTTTTTAGAATTAGTTATGATTTTTCAAAGTTGGACCTGTAATCTGAAAACTGGACAGTGAACAGTAATTTTCCGAAAATTAACGTCCAAATTGAAATTTTTAAGCTTAAGACTAACCAAAGTGGTCTGGAATGGTTCTAAATGAATGCTAAGGTATTATATAAGTAAGGTGTGACATTTTTGGTATCAGAGCAGAGGTTCTGGCATAGGAAGAAGAGAACTATCTGCAAGAATTTAGAAAGCCCAATTCAGGTTAGAGCTAGTAGTGGAATACTAGCTAAGGTCCAACTAAGATTATGGATTGGAGGTGAATGCTCTAGGGAAAATAAGTAATAAGGATCTTTAAGTGAAGTTGTGATCCTCTGTTAGAAAGGTACAGATAAAATAATGATAAGAAGTTATACGCAGAGGAAGGTAGCCACTGTGTAAAGATAAAGAGACTTCCCTCTAAAGAGAAAGGGATAATGGCTCATAAGCTAGATAGAGGTATGAGTCTCAACCCTAGAAGAAAGAGGGTCAAGTGGCAACCTAAGTTAGATACAGTTACTGTAGCCTTGATACGAGGTTGAGGCAGCATAATCAATGTAACACCTTATGTTTATACCAATTAACTTTCCTTGCGGAAGCATTTGGAATCACTTTTGAAGGCTACAATTGATGAAAAATCAAGTTTGAAAATTTTCATTTACGGGTTACTATTCATTGTCACCTTAAAATGTGACAAACTTCGAAAATTCATAACTAATTGTAGAAAAATTGAAATTGAGTGATTCCAAGTTCTACAGAAAGCTCTTTGGATAAAATTTTGAGGAAAAATAGTTTCTGAACGATTGCCTTGAAATTCGAGCTCAATTTCCTTTGAAAAAGTTACTGTTCATTTGGTCATTTTCGGATTTTACTGTATTTTTGCCTAACTTTGGAAAGGCATAACTTTCTGCTCGGTTATCGGAATCGGGCAAACTACCCCTCATTTTAAATAGAAACATCAGATCTCTTTGCTTGCCAAATCTTATGACCTAACTCACTCGTTTGATAGGTCAAACTGAGCTACAAATTCACTGCTCCAGGACTTACGTTTTATCCCTTAACATCTCTTTAATTCTTTTTATTTCTTTGGCATACATAACATGGCCTTACTCTTTCCCGTCATGCTCATACACTTTCATTTATGCCATAAATATTATAATTAAATACATGGTATCATTGGCATCCATAACATAGTTCACAAAATAGTAGAATTATACATATATCAACAGTCTCATCCATTAACAAGAATAATTCTCCGCTTACTTCTCCTTGCTTCTCATGCCATTATTGCCCATCATTGACTCACCTAAATGGTTGGTTAGGGAGGGGTGAGATTCGGGAGAATCTCAGTAGCAAACACTACCCATAAGCATGCAAGACATAATGCACATGCATGACATGTTATAACATTAACACATGAATGCCATGGAAAGTAAGCTAAAGCATTTCATGCTTCCATAACATATTGCCAAGGCAAAACATAACATAAACTTGCAAACATAACTTTGCAAACATTTCATCATAGCTTAGTCACATCATGGCAACACAATCACATCATGCAAGCATACATATCAAGCACACAGTATAGGTAAGTTCACTACCTTGTAACATGGCTTTCCCCTTGCTTTTCCTTTGGTTTCCTTGCCTTTCCAACCATGTGGACATTCTGTCAACATCACCAAATATCCTCTTGGATGTTCCAAAGGTCCTAAACATAGTCACATTGATCATACAAACCATTAGGACCACTAGATTACATAAAGTTCAAGACTAACTTTCTTGAACCTCAACCCTTTCTCTTAGTCTTAGGGTTTTCTTTCCAACTTTTCTAACATAAATATTATCATTTCCCATCTTTAAGATCCATTTCTTGTCAATTAGGACCACTTTAGATGGCCTTAGATTCAAGAATACCAAATCTGGAAATTTTGCTTCGCGGGTACTGTTCACGCAGAATTTCCAGAATTTTTGCTCAAATTTGAAAATTCATAATTAATTCTAGAAAAATCCAAATTGAGTGCTTCCAAGTCTCACTGAAAGATCCTTAAGTTAAATTTAAATGAAAAATAGTTTCAGGAACCAGTTCTACGCCGAACAGTACCGGAACTGTACGGAACTCGAAACTCTTCCAAAAGTTCAACACTGTTTCCAGATTTCAAACCCTAACTTTGAAAAATCACCATAAATCGTACACATATCCAAATGAAGTGTTCTACCTATGGATTTAAATCTCATAGAGTGTACTTTAAGCATGCAAAATTTCAGAATCAGATACGCACAGTAACTAATCCGAAATAGGCATAAAATCAGGTGCTATAACCACCACATACCGTGTTTTAGAGTTTGATCTGGCTTGGAACCACTTGGCCTTTCTTTCTCCCTCTTCTTTCTCTCTCTAGAAACCATTTTGCAAGAGCTTCCCCATGGATTCCTTATGCTTGGACGAAATGGTAGGGAGGGGAGGGGGTATTTATAGAAAAACAGACCGAATCTGGACCGTTGATCTTAAAAATACGTGGCTCGATCTGGACTGTCCATTTTCTCTTTTGATCTTACGGTGACAAGTGTCCTATGACATCATGCTTACCTCATCATGATGACATCATGCTTACATCATCAAGCCACATGTCTTTAATCCGACCGCACACGTGTCTTGCATCCGACCGTACACGTGTCTTCCATCTAGCCGTACACGTAATATTTTCTTTTTCTCATCTAACCGTACACTTGTCACTTTTATGTCCTTTCATCATTTATGGCATTAAAATAGGGAGAAAATAAATGGAAATTCGTGCAAAAATGTCTCCTTAATTATTTCTCCACCTATCAAGCCAATCTTGCATCGTAACGGGTATTTTTCGGGTCCTGACTTACCCTGTACCACCGGGACAACTTCTTCTTAAAATTCTGGCCAATAAAAGGTACATATATGGCGCCATCTTAGAGGAGCATAGATGAAAATAATTAGCTCTACTGACAGGCTATTTGACCTTACTGAGTCACGCAATAGAGATTTCACTATAACGGGTAGACAAAAGACTGTCTAAAATATTCCCATACTGCGTTCTGATTTTTATGCTGTCCATAAATATCTTCTGGTGACTCAGCATGATGACTCGTAGGTGTCATGATTATGCTTGCTGACTCAGCATGATGACTCATCGGTGTCATGATTACGCTTGATGACTCAGCACGCTGACTCAGCATCGTCATGATGGCTCTTAGATATTTTCTTTGGTTTTGTCTCCTATTTAGGGGACAAAATTATTTAATATTTGACTGGAGCATTTTATTCAATCCAGAGCTCCAAAAATTCATCCAAAAATATCATAAAATTCCTCATAT
This sequence comes from Neltuma alba, assembly GCF_004799145.2. NCBI lineage: Eukaryota > Viridiplantae > Streptophyta > Magnoliopsida > Fabales > Fabaceae > Neltuma > Neltuma alba. Next base: position 11,712 of record NW_021636839.1, read on the forward strand.
TCTAGAGAAAATTTGTGAATTTTCTCAGGTCATAACTCAACCTGTAGCCCCACTTAAAAATCATTCTTTAAAATGCCCTTTTTCGGCATAACTGGCTTTCAAGAATTCTTAAAACCATTCTGCTGGCCTTTTGGGGACGAGACTAATTTTATAATTTTCTATAGTCTCTTAACTCGTGAATCCCATTTTTACTTACATTTCTGAGGCCTCCTGATGGCTCAAATAATTAAATCTAGCTTTATACCTCAAAACGAGCCATAAACTTATAAATTCCTTTTAAGTTACTTCAAGGGTATTTTCACCATCTCTCTTTACAAAAGAGCCTTAGAATATTATTTTCCATTTTCTGGGATTTTCTCAGAATTTTCTAAGTACTTTCCATTTTTACCCCTGATGGCTGTAACTTTCTGAATTTACGGTTTTACCCCTGCTTAGGCTCAACCTCATAAAACCATCTCTTTGAGGCTTCTAACTTAACCATTGGTCTGTATCTAGCCTCTTTTCTCTTTCTGGGCCTTTGAGACTTTACTGGAGCCTCTAACTTTGATTACCCTTTAGCCCCTTAAAACATTCACTTTGCAGTTTAGTCCCTAAAACTGCTTTAACTTTCTTTCTCATCTTTAAGACCTCTACTAAAAAGGGGTCTGGTAGCCTATCTCATTCAGGCTATTTCTAGTACTTCTAGGCTTAAAAATTGGGATGTTACAATCAAAGTAGCTATCTTTGATTCCTAAATGGATATAAAAGCTAGGAAGAGCTAAAGATCACTTTCTGCCGCCGGTAATCCCTGAGGATAAGGGAAAGCAAAAGTGCTAATCACCTAGAGTTGTGAGCCAGACCCTTCCTTCATTGCTTGAAAGGAAATAGTTGACTTAGTCGGGGATCACAATAAGGCTAGGACATGAAAGTCCTTCAGGCAGCAGTTAAGGTTACGAGGAACAAAGCTAAGTAAAACTAGCAGAAGTAAGAAAAAGTATGTTTTGTCGTGATGAACCAAAGAAATTGGTGGCAATGAAAGAATACAAAAGTGATCATCAAAGGAGGTGATGACTTTCATCGTAACGAATAAGAATTCTGATCATGACGAGTAGAGATAGTGACTCTCAGATGCTAAGGTGATATCTTGGCACGACTTGATGGACTATGAGGTCCCTGAGAGTAAGACTGATAGAGCTCAGAGAGAGGGTTGTAGCCACTATTTAAAAGCTATCAGATTCCCCCTCAAGAGGAAGAGTAATGATGAGTTGAACAAGATAGTTAGGGGTTGAGTCTGTACACCGCTAAGAGGGTGTAGTGGCCACTTAAGCTGAGCAAACTCTTAAAGCCTCGTTAGAGATGGGGCACTATGATAGAGTAGATATCTCAAGTTCCTGAATAGATAAATAGGAACATGGAGATAGTGAAGTCAAGGTAGATAACCCTAGTAGAATTCTTAGGGTTTAAAAAGAAGAGAAAGAGGTAAGAATGAGATAGATAGCCATGCGGGGAACTAGCATTATAAGATTGGCATGTTCCCAATGATGTTAAGAGATACTTAGTCACGTGGGTTAGGTTGAGAGGCACCCTTTCCAAGGGATAAGTTCTTGGCCAGGAATCTTCCTAGAGAAAATAGGAATTGGTCCTCCAAGTCAGAATTGACACTGCTCTAGATGGAGCAAAAGGCCCTATCCGATCAGGGAAAGGGAAGCAGCTGAAGCAAGGCAAGTGGAGTTGACCTTACCTAATGGAAGTACGACTAGCCAAGAATAAAGCTAGGCTTAGATGTACCTGAGCTTAGCAGAGTACTAGAGTAAGCAGAAAGAAAAAGAACCTCAAAAGTCCTCTCCCTATGACTTCAGAAGCAGCTGTAAACAGAAAAGAGGCTCCCTTTTGTAGGGATAAGATGTTCGGTTGGCATGCTATGGACATAGCAACCAGTAAGAGCTTACACTCCTTGCATTAAAATGTTAGACATTATGCATGTTAGAGTATGCTCGTACTGAAAAGTAAAGTAGAGAAAAGAGAAGTTGCATAAGTCCTCTCTCTGTACTATTCTAAAGTAGTAAGAGACGGTAAGAGCAGCTGGAGGAGTAAGAGAACTCCTAAGACAAATTGGCTTAGGCACCTAAAGAGACGAGTAGGTAGCCTAGGGAATTGACAGGAGGCTTAAGAAAATGGTATTGGTTCTTAGAACAATTTTGGGGAATTATTAGTATGGTGACCAACTGAGTGGAGATAACTTCACTTAGTCCTATGGTCTAAGTCTCCCAGAGATTGGTACCTATTTGGGAAGATGAAGACCAGGGACAAGTTGAGGATGTGGAAACCTCCTTCAGTTGTAAACCAGTACTAAGAGAGTACCCATGATTTCCTTCCAGATAACCTTATCATTAATTAAGCTGGATTCAATTTCCTTCCGATTAATAGAGGAAAGCCAAAGTTAGAGGAGTTGGAGCCATAAGACCTGGAAAAAGAGACATTCAGGCTAGCTCTAGATACAGGAAGAACCCTTGTGACACAGAGACAGACTAAGTATTGACAGGTAAATCCTTAAGATAAGGAGAGAGATAAGAATGTAAGCTGAACATACCTGACTAAAGGTAGAATAAGAAGGGCCTAAGATAGCAGTGTACTAGGGTTGAGCCTATCAACACTGTTAGTTGAGTGTGCTTAGGAAAAAGTAACCTAGTGATAGGTAACTATTGGGAAGTTCAGATAGAAGTCCTGACTAAGGTATGAGCAGAGTATTGGTTCAAGTAACGCTTGGTGTGAGAGAAAACCTAATTAGAAAAGTAACTGGTGACTAGGATTGGTCCAATTGAGGTTAAGATATTGAGGTGTTTTCTTTAAGGGAAATAGATATAGAAGAGAAGTAAGGAATGACAAAGAGTAACCTGAGAGATAGGTAGTCACTACTAAGAGACTCCCCCTCAGGAGAGGAATGGTTGGGCTAAGAGAGCTTTGACCAAGAAATAAGTCAAAGTTGAAAGACGTCTCTAGAGGGTAATGGCTAAGAGTATGGTAAGCCATTAAAGAATAGGAGTCTAGACCCTAATAGGGAAGCAGGGTGACAACCTAAGCCTCGGGTAATTAGTTAAAGGTGCCTGACTGGAAGGTCACACAGCGGAGATGTTTTAATGATCAATGCCTGCTGTGTAATATGTCACTTTATGATTAGCATTTGACCATAGAAACAAATGGTTAAGGATACAATAAGCCAGTCAGAGGTATAAGTCAATGCCCTAGTAAGGGAACTGAATATCAACCTGTACCTTAAGTAATCGATATGACCTCGATAGATGCATGGTAATAGGATGAGATGTTTGAGGTTTGTTCAAATCCCTGAATAGAGGTAGAGATCCCTAAGGGATAATGAACCAAAAGGGGTAGAGATTAGATGACAATGAATGAATGGTCAATGATGACATTGGTGCCGGACCTAGATACCGCACAGCAAGGTGATTAAATGTTCACTGTGTGATGTGATGAGGGTATGGCGATCAATACCTGACCCTAAGAATAATTGGTCAAGAGGTAAAGTGTCACACCATACTTATATAATACCTTAGCATTCATTTAGAACCATTCCAGACCATATTGGATGGTCTTACACTTAAAAATTTCAATTTGGACGTTAATTTTCGGAAAATTACTGTTCACTGTCAAGTTTTCAGATTACAGGTCCAACTTTGAAAAGTCATAACTAATTCTAGAAAAATCGTATGGAGGTGTTCCAAAATTCTACAGAAATATTTTTCAATGCTCTTTAAGGGAAAAATATTCAACTGAACTCATCCTCACTGAAAACGTACAGTTTATTGGATTAAAATTACTATTCATTTGGTAAAATCTGGACTTTCCAGATTCTGCGCCTTAACTTTGATAACTCATATCTCTTCATATACACATCCAAATGATGTGATTTACCACTCATTTTAAAGCTTGGGATATGCACTATAAGTCTGCCAAATCTCGTGATTTAAATCATTCATTTGATAGGTCAAACTGAAGCTTGAAACTAACTGCTCCAGGACCTACGTTTTATCCTTTAATATCTCCTTACTTTAATTCTTTTTATTTCTTTGACATACATAGCATGGGCTTAATCTTTCTCATTCATACTCATATACTTTCATTCATGCCATAAACATCCTAAGCATATACATTGAAGTAATGGCATTCATAACATAATTTACAGCATAGGAGAATTATACATTGAATATTAATATCATTCATTTGCCTTAATAATTCTCCACTTCTTCTCCTTGCTTCTCATGCCATTAGTGCCCATCATTGATTGACCTAAATGGTTGGTTAGGAAGGGGGTGAGATTTGGGGGAATCTCAGTAGCAAACAATACCATATTAATCATGCTAAATGGATGCTCATGCACTACACGCAACTTGTTTATTCTCTTTTTAATTAGTGACATACTAGCATGCTCAAAGCTAACTTCTTGATGCATGGCCATGGAGACATAATCTACTCATCATGAATAGCAATTACAGCAGCTAAAACATGTCACAACAACATGCAAATAACATGTACACGGCAACACACAAGCATACAACATCAAGCAATGAAAATAGGTAAGTTCACTACCTTGCACCTCAAGCCTTCCTCTTACTTTTCCTTTGACTCCCTTGACTTTCCAACCATGTGGGCATTCGATCAACATCACTAAACATCCTCTTGGATGTTTCAAGGGTCCTAAACATAACCATAATGATCATACAATCTATTAGGACCACTAGATTACATAAAGTTCAAAGCTAGCTCTCTTGAACCTCAACCCTTTCTCTTAGTCTTAGGGTTTTCTTTCTAGCTTTTCTAACATAAATCTCATCATTTCCCATCCTTATGATCCATTTCTTGTCAATTAGGACCACTTTAGATGGCTTTAGATTCAAGAATATCAAATCTGGAAATTTTGGTTCGCGGGTACTGTTCACGCAGAATCTCCAGAATTTTTGCTCAACTTTGAAAATTCATAATTAAATATAGAAAAATCCAAATTGAGTGCTTCCAAGTCTCACTAAAAGCTAATTAAGTTAAATTTCAATGAAAAATAGTTTCAAGAACCAATTCTACTCGGAACAGTACCATAATTGTACGGAACTCGACAATCTCCTAAAAGTTCAACACTGTTTCCAGATTTCAAACCCTAACTTTGAAAAATCACCATAAATCGTACACATATCCAAATGGAGTGTTCTACCCATGGATTTAAAGCTCACAGAGTGTACTTTAAGCATGAAAAATTTCAGAATCAAATACGTACAGTAACTAATTCGAAATAGGTATCAAATCAGTTGCTACAGCCACCACATACCTTGATCTTGAAGCTTGAACTTTGTTCCTTCTTCTTGGCCTTCACCCCTACGTTTTTCTCTCTAAATTTTGGCAGAGTTTCCCCTTTTAAACTCATGTTGGCTGAAAATATGAAGGGGAAGAGGCTCTATTTATAGCCAAAAAAGTTGGCTTGAATGGACCAAAATGCCCTTGGTGGCTAATAGAAAGGGTAAAGGCAAATTTGGAAGTTCAAGTGGACTTTTGCATCATCATTGCATCATCTTATTACATCATGCTTACCTCAACCTTCTAGAAGATGCCAAGTGTCATGAAAGTGGTGGAGGAGATGGGAGATTAGATCCTAGCCGTTGGATCAAACTTCTTTCATAAGCTTCCTCCGAATTTACTTGGCCCACGTTTCTCCGGCTTTCTTTATGGCCTTTCGGAGCTCAGAAAATTGTTCTTCCTGCTTTATAAATTCCCTTTAATTCTAGATAATATCTATGAATTTTCTTAGGCCATAACACTTCCTTTAAACCTTGCATAAAAATTCATTTACCAAAATACCCTTTTATCGGCAAAACCGACTCTTTAATTTATTAAAGCCACTCTATTGGCCTTTTGGTTGCGAGACTAATTTTATAAATTAGTACAACCTTTCAACCCTTTAACCTCATTTTTGTATACACTTTTGAGGTCTCTTGCTATTTCAAATAATTACCTCAAACGGTATACTTTTTACCGGTCACAACCTCATAAATTCCATTTAAGCTGCCTCAAGGGTATTTTCATCTTTTCTCTTCATAGAAGAGTCTTAGAATATTATTTCCCATTTTTTTGGGATTTTCTTGGAATTTTCTGTACACTCTTCCATTTTTGCCCTTGCTGGTCATAACTTTTTGAATTTACGGTTTTACCCCTGCTTAAGCCTAACCTCATAGGACCATCTCTTTGAGGTTTCTAACTTACCCATTGGCCGGTATCTAGCCTCTTTTCTCTTTTTGGGCCTTCGAGACTTTACTGGAGCCTCTAACCTTAATTATACTCGAGCCCCTGAAAACTTTTTCTTTGCAGTTTAGTCCCTGAAACTGTTAGGATTATAGTTTTGATGATAACAAAGTCAGAATATCAAGGTTAAGTATTTTGATCGATCAACTGATTGAGCAATCGTTTATCGCTAAGGTTTCAGATAAATGACCAAGTGTAAATCAGGTCTATAGTAGGCTTTTTGGATCGAAGAACTATTCGATGAGTAATTTATCGATAAAGTGATCGATAATCGCTAACGTAAAAATCACATAAGAGTATGGTAAATTATCGATAAGCTGATCGATAATATCAGGTAAACAATCGAGTTACTGATAAGAGACCCAAATCTGAAGTGTATTTATCGATCAAGTTATCGATAAGTCAGTCATCAATAACGACTTCGATAAAAGGTAACACAATCTACTTGTTCTGCACATTAGTTCTGTTACAAATTTATCGATCATATTTCCGATCATTTGTTTATCGATTACGTGTTCGAACTTTATGCTCTAACTCTCTGAATGCAGGTGATCAAATTCACTGATGGATCGATAACCTTATTGATCATAAAATTATCGATCACATGATCGATAATCAATGTCCTTATCTACTCTTACTCAGTTTTGCTACAACTAAATTATCGATAACATTATCGATAAGTTTAACTTGTTTGCTTAAATAAGTTTTCACATAACGTGATCGATAAAGAGTCTAAGGATTGATTATTCGCATTAAGTTATGGTGAACTATTTTTCGATCAAGTAATCGATCACTGGTTTTTCGATAATATGATCGATCATTCAATTCCCCGAAATTCATGTTTTCACAAAACGTGATCGATAATCATTTCCTTTACCTTACAGGAATAAACTTCTTTCTTCTCTTTATCGATCACTTGTTCGAATGATCATTGATCGATCAACTGTTCGATCATTTCAGATAGCCTGTGTCTTTCATTGAATATATACATAACTATGTTTTATCGATAACATTATCCATCATACATTTATCGATAAGATGTTCGATCATTTCAGATAGCCTGTGTCTTTCATTGAATATATACATAACTATGTTTTATCGATAACATTATCCATCATACATTTATCGATAAGATGTTCGATCATTTCAGATAGCCTGTGTCTTTCATTGAATATATACATAACTATGTTTTATCGATAACATTATCCATCATACATTTATCGATAAGATGTTCGATCATCAATGACTGAAGCTTCATTTCAATAACATTTGAATTATCGATAATCTGTTCTAACAAACATGTGCTCGATCACTTGTTCGATCATGGAACGATCCCCTCTTTCTATGATAATTCTTAGAGTCAATGATCCAACACTTGATCGATAATTTTGGTGATCTAATTCGAAAAGTCTTCATTCTGTTTATCGATAACTTGATCTATCATCAAGTAATCGATCATCTTTTCGATCAAACTAAACTAGAATGACTTTCTGTTCTTCTTACTGATAAATGATTTCATCACAAATCTTTGAATGATAAATTAGCTTTCTTTCTATGTTCAAGATTAAAGCACTCACCACAAAACTCTCATTTGTTCAAAGCTTAAAATATGCAGATTAATAAAAACGAGTGCAACGGCTCTTCAACGGGATTAAGTAGACTGCGACCTACAGTGTCAGAAGCTCAGACGCATTAATGGCGGAGCCGTTGAAACCAGCGAAACACGCAAACGAAGTCACAACGGCTAGAAGCTCTTCCGTCTAACGGCTACTTAACGATATCAACTATAAAAGGCGCGAAGAAGCATTAATGAAGAGATTGAATATCGGAACTACCAACTGCGATCATTTAGTTACGCATTCAATACTCTGTTTTCACGTTACTACCGAGCATCAGTGTTTATCATTAAATTCACTCTGTAAGAGAGCCAATTACTACTTTTATTAAAACTTGAGTGACACTCAAGAGTGTGGACTCTTGAGAGGGGTTGTATCCTTACGGGAGTAAGGGGGAGTGATTGAGCGATTCAATTACTGTACCGAGGCACCAAGAGCCCTGTCGATCTTGGAAGATAGTGAAATACCCAGAGGTGTTCTGGGGACTGGAAGTAGGTCACGTGGTTTAGACCGAACCAGTATAAATCTTGTGTCTCCTCTCTGCGGTTAAAATTCTCCATACTCTGACTCTCTGTTTTTATTCATTACTTACACGCTTTTGATTGTAAATTTTTGTAACTCACCCAATTCACCCCCCTCTTGGGTGAGATTGTTTCTAACAGAAACTGCTTTAACTTCCTTTCTCGTCTTTGGGACTTCTGCTCACAGGGGTCTGATAGCCTATCTAATTCAGGCTATTACTTGTACTTCTAGGCCTAAAACTTTGGATGTTACATAAAGAAAGTTAGAAATAGTAAAGTGAGGCAAGATCCCTCTTGAGGATAGAGATGAAAGGAAATGAATAAGGACATGATAGTGGATGGTTGCATTGGGAATTGATAAACAAAGAGAGATAAGTATCCAAGAGCATGTAACCATGGCAATTAGGCCATTAAGGAATCTAAGAAATGAGATTCCTATAGATAGATGCCACTGCTTATCAGATCGAGTAATCTAGTAGAGAGGCTCCCTTTGATAGGGATATGGTATTCGAGGAATGTACCCTGGCCGAGATTGCATGAGGAAAGTCTTGACCATGAAGTCCCTCTCTAAGATTGGGAAGTGGTTCTCTGGATCAGAGTGACACTACTCTAGTAAGAGTAAGCTATCCTCTGAAGGAATGAAACAGAAAGCAAGTGGTTGAGTTGACGATGCTCAAGTTAAAGCAATCTGTCCTCCTACAGGAAAAGCAGAAGTAGCCGAGATAAGGCATAGGAGGACCTTACCCCAGAGAGAGAGTGAAACTGGTTAAGACAACAGAAGTGTGATATGCAAACAGATGCTCCTTGGGCTTAGTAGGGTACTACAGAATACTGAAGGATAATGAGAATGTGATGATATAAGTCCTCTCCTGATGCTGTCCAAACTATTAAGAGACAGCAAGGACTATAGGTCCTAAGACAAGGCAGGTTGGCATTGATATAATAGCAAGTTAATGGGCTCTAGAGATGAGCTAGTGCCTTCGAAAGGCACAAGGAAAGGAAAGTAACTTAAGGAAGCTAAAACTAAGGGCTAAAGAAATATGGAAAGGCTAAGAATTCCAAGAGTTGACAGAAAGAATTGAGTAAGGCCTAAGAAGACAATACTGATATCTGTGATTAGTCTTGGGGAATAATCAGTCAAGTTACTAGCTGAGTGGAGGTGACTTATTTTATTACTCAACTCTATGGTTTAGAGTCTCCTAGAGATTCTAAGATGGCTCAGATTGATGATAGTATTCTAGGGTCATAGTGGATCCTAAAGAGGCTTACGGTAGAGCGCAATAGCTCTCAAGGTCATAGTAGACCAAGCCTAAGAGAAAGTAGCTGAGCCATAAGGGTAAGAGTATAGTACCTCTTTGGGAAGACAATGACCAGAGATGAGTTTAAGATACTGAAATCTCCTTCAGCGGTGGACTAATATAGAGAGAGTACCCTTGACTTGTTCCAGACATGTCTATTGTCGATTAGACTAGACTCAATTCTGTTCTAGTCAACGAAGGAAAGAAAGGAGATATGCCCTTAAAGTAAAGAGGAATAGTAGGGTATACAGCAAAGAATGGATAAAGGCTGTATTAAGAGAACCCGAAATGCCATGGTATTGTAAAATACCATGAAGACAGGCACACTATCATTGTATTATGGTGAAAGACTGAGCCTAAAGTATCAGAAGAATGTGAGTAGTGGTGACCAAATACTTAAAAGCAAGGGCTATGCTCATACGAATGACAGAAAAGTTTAGAACGACAAGTTAGGTAAGTATGAAGCCAAGGTGGAAACATGGAAATGAGGTATAATGAAAAGTTGAAAAGGCTAGAGTTAAGTATAAGTAGGGATACTCCCCTCAGGTAACCTCTCATTAAGGGTAAGAATAGAGGTTTGACCCGAAATTTCGAGGACGAAATATTTTTTGAGAGGGGGAGAATTGTAACATCCAAAGTTTTGAGCCTAGAAGTACCAGTAATAGCTTGAATTAGATAGGCTATCAGACCCTTTTTTAGCAGAAGTCCCAAAGATGAGAAAGGAAGTCAAAGTAGTTTCAGGGACTAAACTGCAAAGTAAAAGTTTTAAGGGGCCAAAATGTAATAAAGTTAGAGGCTCCAGTAAAGTCTTGAAGGCCGAGAGAGAGAGAAGAGACTAGACACAGGCCAAAGGTTAAGTTAGAAACCTCAAAGAGAGGATTAATGAAGTTAAGTCCAAGCAGGGACTAAACTGTAAATTCAGAAAGTTATGACCAACAGGGGTAAAAATGGAAGAGGGTACAGAAAATTCTAAGAAAATCCTAAAAAATGAGAAATAATATTCTAAGACTCTTCTATGAAGAGGAAAGATGAAAATACCCCTGAGGCAGATTAAATGAAATTTATGAGGTTGTGACCGGTAAAAAGTATACCGTTTGAGGTAATTATTTAAAATAGCAAGAGACCTCAAAAATGTATATAAAAATGAGGTTAAATGGTTGAAAGGTTGTACTAATTTATAAAATTAGTCCCGCAACCAAAAGGCCAATGGAGTGGCTTTAATAAATTAAAGAGCCAATTTTGCCGATAAAAGGGTATTTTGGTAAATGAATTTTTATGCAAGGTTTAAAGGAAGTGTTATGGCCTAAGAAAATTCATAGATATTCTCTAGAATTAAAGGGAATTTATAAAGTAGACAAAACAATTTTTTGAGCTCCGAAAGGCCATAAAGAAAGCCGGAGAAACGTGGGCCAAGTAAATTCGGAGGAAGCTTATGAAAGAAGTTTGATCCAACGGCTAGGATCTAATCTCCCATCTCCTCCACCACTTTCATGACACTTGGCATCTTCTAGAAGGTTGAGGTAAGCATGATGTAATAAGATGATGCAATGATGATGCAAAAGTCCACTTGAACTTCCAAATTTGCCCTTACCCTTTTTATTAGCCACCAAGGGCATTTTGGTCCATTCAAGCCAACTTTTTTGGCTATAAATAGAGCCTCTTCCCCTTCATATTTTCAGCCAACATGAGTTTAAGAGGGGAAACTCTGCCAAAATTTAGAGAGAAAAACGTAGGGGTGAAGGCCAAGAAGAAGGAACAAAGTTCAAGCTTTAAGATCAAGGTATGTGGTGGCTGTAGCATCTGATTTGATACCTATTTCGAATTAGTTACTGTACGTATTTGATTCTGAAATTTTTCATGCTTAAAGTACACTCTATGAGATTTAAATCCATGGGTAGAACACTCCATTTGGATATGTGTACGATTTATGGTGATTTTTCAAAGTTAGGGTTTGAAATCTGGAAACAGTGTTGAACTTTTAGAAGATTGTCGAGTTCCGTACAATTATGGTACTGTTCAGCATAGAATTGGTTCCTGAAACTATTTTTCATTTTAATTTAACTTAATTAGCTTTCAGTGAGACTTGGAAGCACTCAATTTGGATTTTTATAGATTTAATTATGAATTTTCAAAGTTGAGCAAAAATTCTGGAGATTCTTCGTGAACAGTACCCGCGAACCAAAATTTCCAGATTTGATCTTCTTGAATCTAAGGCCATCTAAAGTGATCCTAATTGATAAGAGATGGATAATAAGAATGGGAAATGATGAGATTTATGTTAGAAAAGCTAGAAAGAAAACCCTAAGACTAAGAGAAAGGGTTGAGGTTCAAGAGAGCTAGCTTTGAACTTTATGCAATCTAGTGGTCCTAATAGATTGTGTCATCATTATGGTTATGTTTAGGACCTTTGGAACATCCAAGAGGATGTTTAGTGATGTTGACCGAATGCCCACATGGTTGGAAAGTCAAGGGAGTCAAAGGAAAAGTAAGAGGAAAGCTTGAGGTGCAAGGTAGTGAACTTACCTATTGTCATTGCTTGATGTTGTATGCTTGTGTGTTGCCGTGTACATGTTATTGAATGTTATTGTGACATGTTTTAGCTGCTGCAATTGCTATTCATGATGAGTAGATTATGTCTCCATGGCCATGCATCAAGAAGTTAGCTTTGAGTATGCTAGTATGTCACTAATGACCAAGAGAATAAACAAGTTGCGTATAGTGCATTAGCATCCATCTAGCATGATTATGTGGTATTGTTTGCTACTGAGATTCCCCCGAATCTCACCCCCTCCCTAACCAACCATTTAGGTCAATCAATGATGGGCACTAATGGCATGAGAAGCAAGGAGAAGAAGTGGAGAATTATTAATGCAAATGATTGATATGAATCTTCAATGTATAATTCTCCTATGCTGTAAATTATGTTATGAATGCCATCAATTCAATATATATGCTTAGGATGTTTATGGCATGAATGAAACTATATGAGTATAAACGAGAAAGATTAAGGCCATGTTATGTATGTCAAAGAAATAAAAAGAATTAAAGTAAGGAGATATTAAGGGATAAAACGTAGGTCATGGAGCAGTTAGTTTCAAGCTTCAGTTTGACCTATCAACTGAATGATTTAAATCACGAGATTTGGCAGACTTATAGTGCACATCCCAAGCTTCAAAATGAGTGGTAAACCACCTCATTTGGATGTGTATACGAGGAGATATGAATTTTCAAGGTTAAAGCGCAGAATCTGGAAAGTCCAGATTTTACCAAACGAATAGTAATCTTAATCCAATAAACTGTACGTTTTCAGTGAGGATGAGTTCAGTTGAATATTTTTCCCTTAAAGAGCATTGAAAGAGCTTTCCGTAGAATTTTGGAACACCTCCATACAATTTTTCTAGAATTAGTTATGATTTTTCAAAGTTGGACCTGTAATCTGAAAACTGGACAGTGAACAGTAATTTTCCGAAAATTAACGTCCAAATTGAAATTTTTAAGCTTAAGACCATCCAAAGTGGTCTGGAATGGTTCTAAATGAATGCTAAGGTATTATATAAGTAAGGTGTGACAAACCACACATCACAACTATGCTACACCAATATAACTTGAAATTCAAGAAACCCTTAACCTCTTTGTTCTTGAATTTTTGGAATTGATTTCCAACAACTTAAAAATTTTTCCAATAGGTCAACCCTACATAATTTTCCTTGTAGAATCTAAATATGAGCTTAGAATTTTCAAAACACATCTCCTCCCTAATGATTTTGATTGGCCCAGAGGTAGTGATTATAACCCTTCAATATTTAATTTCATTTTAATGCATTCCAATGCCTATAGCTTAGGTTTACCCTACACAAAACTTCATTTTAAAGCCAATTGAAGCATCAAAACATGCAAAATCTGATCCTAGGGCACAATCACTGTTTGGCTGAAATATACATATAGGTTCCTTAACATGAATTTCATTCCATAATCATGTAATACCACTTAAAACAACTTGTAATCCATGCATTTAACTTAGGTTTAACATCATATTCTCTCTCTCCCAACCCTTGCACAGTTTGACCAGCATCAAAGCTAAGGAGAAACCACCAATTTCGACCATAAAACTCAAAGAAACTAATCAATATACAAGGTAGAACATCAAACTAACCTTGGATGCAACCTTGTGTGATCAAATCTTCAAGCTTCTCCTTGATTACACTTCAAGAAAAATTTTGCAAGAGGTTTCCCTAGTGTTGGCCGAAAATGGTATCTTGCGAGAGGGGAAGAGCTCTATTTATAAGCCTTGAGTTAATTAAATGCCATCCAAGTTCAAGGAAATTACATTGATGATGTGTCAAGCTAAGATCTCTTCTTGCATTTTCTCTTCCCTTTATTTAATTACAAAAGAAATGGATTTTAGAAGTCAAAATCATCTCTACCTTTAGCTTGACAAGTGGCACAATGAGAGCCAAGCAAAAATGAGTGTACTTTCTACCTTTTTCAACACTATTTTGATACTGAATTAGCTCTGTCTTTTTCTATCTCAGTGATCTGAACTTTCTAATTAATTTCTATCACATCCTTAACATTTCCTTATCAATTTTCTCTTCCAAAAGAGCCCTCCATTACTCCCATAATTAATTTATATCGTTAAAGGAAAAGAAAACCGATTTCTTTACTGTATTAGTTTTCTTGCTCAAGAGTTACTTTCTCGGGTCTCTAGGCTCTTTAAAACTTTCTTGATTATTTCATAATCTCTTATAAATCCAATAGAAGTTCCATGAATTTTCTTGGGATTTATCTAGCCTTATAAGTATTTATTTAGAATTTTCCCGAATAAAACCCAAATTAGCATAATTGGACTTTAAATTCCCTTAAAGATTAACTAGCGCTATTTTGGTTATAAAATCCCTTGAATGTCCTATGATTCTCAAGACACTTTATTCTTATTTTTCCTTAATTTTCTAAGGCTCAAAACTATTTTTCATAATTAATTTTTGACCAATTTCTCTAATTAGTCAATATCCAATAATTACTGAAAATGCAATAATTATTGCTTTCCATCATAATTTCAACTCTTGAGCCTAGAATACTATCTAGGGGCCTTTTCTCCACCTTCCATAATTATTTGCTAAATTTTGAGAATTTCTAACATTTTTTCAAAATTTTCATATTTTTTCAACTATTCTGGCCCTTAAATGTCCAGGGATTTCCTTATTCTTAGTTATAAAATTTATGGATGTGACATTTCTCCCCCCTAAATAAATTTCTTCCTCGAAATTTAAAGTATACTTTAACAGAGAAATCCTGGATATTCTTTTTCTTCATGTCCTCTTTTATCTCCCACATTGCTTCTTCTGGCGATAGACCTTCCTAGACCACCTTGACCAGCGGAACCTACTTATTCCTTAGCTACTTAATCTTTATGTCAATGATCCACTTTGGTCTGAGTTCAAAAGACAGGTTGTCCTGAAGTGCAATGTCATCATACTGGATGACACGGTTGGGTCTAGTTGGTACTTCTCTAGTTGGGAGACGCGGAAGACATCATGAATTTGACTCAATTTCGGGGGAAGGGCCAACTTGTAAACTAATAGTCCTACTTTTATTAGAATCTAGAATGGTCCAGCATACTTTGGACTTAACTTCCACATTTTTAGGGATCGACCCACTCTTGTTGTTGGAGAAACCTTAAGGAATATATGATCCTTAACTCTAACTGTAATGGTCTTCTCTTATTATCCACATAGCTCTTTTGTCTGTCTGCCTTTCTGAGTATGGCAGGCTGTGCTAAATCTGAAAGTAGTATCCATTTCTTTCTGTAGAGTTCTCTAAAAGTTCGATGTGAACCTTGGACCTCAATTAGAAACTGTCACATCCAGTAATATGAAATTTAGGAATAGGGATATTCCTAAATAATTAAGGGTCAAAAATGACAAGGAGAAATAGAAGAATTTTGGTGGAAAATAATTATTATAGTTTTCCAAGCAAATTATGAAAAGTTTGACTAATTAAGGAAAATTGGTCAAGAATAATTATGGAAAAATATTTCCAAGACTTAGAAAATTAATGAAAAAATAAGGATAATATTCCTTGAGGATTATATGGGATTATAAAATTTGTTTTATGACCAAATTGTCCTTAGAGAAATTACAAAGGAATTTAAGGGCGATTTAAGCTAATTTAAGGTCTTTTATTTGGAAAATTCCAAAAAAATATTTTTAAGGAGGATAAAATCCCAAGAAAATTCCTATGATATCCTAAGGAATTATAAGAGATTATGAAATTAAAAGAAGACCCTCAAGTATCCAAGATTTTTCCCAATTCCCCTGAAAAGTGAAAAAATACCAAAGAGAAGGAAATTAGTTTTCCTTTTTATTTAAGTATTGGGAAATTAAATTTGAGATAAAGACGACAATTTGGGAAAATAAAAATGAGAAGAATAGTTTAAGGGTCTAATAGAAAATAATTACAGAGGCTAGAGCACTGTAATCATAGAAAAGAAGTTAAACCCAGAGTAAAAGTGCACCGATAAAGTAAGAAGCAGAGTCTTGCACTTTATTTAGCCCAAAAGTTGCCACTTGTCAAGCCTTTAATGGATGGTAATTAAAGCTTTCCAAGTGTCAAGCCACCAATGGAGAGGATCTTGACTTTAGAATTTAATTACGTTATGATTTAAGTTAATTAAGAGAGAGGATTAAGACTAAGTAGGCTTTTGACACATGGCATAACATTAATGATGGTTGGTGGGATATTATGTGTGCATTGAATGAGCTCATCCTTCCCCCTAAATCTGATCAATGTTTCGGCTAAGCAAGAAGAAAAGGGAAAAGAGAGAGTTCATGGGAGAACCAAGGAGAATGGCATCAACTTTAAGCATACAATTGAGATCTAAGGTAAGTTTTTGGTTTTAAGTTGTTCCTTGCCTTGTTTGCTTGAGTTGTATGGTTGAAATTTCTGGTTCTCTTCCTCTTTGAGTGCTGGCTGAAATGCTTCTTATGTAGGGGAGGAAGTTTGGTTGTTAGATCTTGCTAGAACACTCTAAAGTATGGTAGATCCTAGTGGTTACAAGTGGTTATAGGTTGATTTTAGAGTGTTTTCTTTGTTGTGTTGCTTGAGATCCATTTTGGCTAAAGCAAGATTTGGACCCTAGGATGTGTTTTTCAAAGTTTTGAGGCTTCCATTGTGTTCAAAATGGAAAATGGTGTAGGGTAAACCTAAAGAACAAGTGTTGGGAGCCATAGAATCAAAGTTATAATTTTTGGAAAGTGAACCATAGTGGTTTGGTCAAGCTAAAACTGAATGAAGGAAATTTATTTTATTAAATTCAAGTAGATAATTGGAATCTACATGAAAAATCATGTAGGAAGGAGTCAAGAGGGAGTTTTTAGGGTTTATGGAAACCAACTCTAAAAATTCAAGAACAAAGATGGAAGCTTTAACGGGGTTTAGGAGTTACTTGAGTTATGTTATTGATTCTTATGTGGAATGGTTGATAATTCTTGCTGCCCTTTTTGTGGATTTCCATGTTAGGGTTTGGCATTTGTGGAAGCAAGAAAGAAGAACAAGAAAATCAAAGAGCATTGGATCAAGGTAGTAAGATTTAATTGACCTTAATGTTGAATGTTCCATTGATTGCTATGCAATTTCATGTGCTATTATGTGGTTGAATTAAATGATGATGATGATGATGATTGTGTAGCTATACTCCTTACTTTATGTGTCTTGGCTATTGCATGTTAGTGTGCTACATGTATGAGGTAAAGTAGTTCCTTATTAATAGCAAAAGGTTGAAATGCTTGTAATTGATGCATGTTAATGTTTTGGTTATTGATCTTGCTACTGGGATTTCTTAAAATCTCATCCTCCAAATATAATCTAACATTTTAGGGCCTAAAACTCCCAAGATCAAGCTGCATATTGGAGGCTAAATTATGGTGTCACACTATAAAAATTCGTGGACATTTAGTTATGTATAAGTATCTATGGTTGGTGCTATAATCCCTAAGCAGGACGTCAGTTTAGAGCCACGTTTTATTAAGTTACTAAGTGAATCTCTGCACAAAATTTATTATGTTATATTTGACTTCGTGAGCTTCAAATTGATAGGCAACACGTTAAAAATGGCCAACTACACGATTTTTAATGATTTTTCAAAGTTAAGGTTCAGAATTTGGGAAAAGGATTTTTGCCAAATGGACAGAGGTAAATTTCACAAAAACTTGACACTTTTTCCAATAGAATTAGTTCATAAGCTTATTTTTCCTTGAAAGAGGATTCAAAGACTTTTTACAAAATTTTGAACCACTCTATTTTGATTTTTCTAGATTAAGTTATGAATTTTTGAAGCTGAGCCCAAAAATTGGATTTTTACCCGGTGAAAAGTAAAAATCCGAAAATTAGTGTTTTTCATAAATTTTTGAGCCCGAGACCATCCAATGTGGTCTAAAATAGTTTTAATTAAACCCTAAGTGAATCCGATAGTAAGGTGCGATAGAAACAACGCTGCTTGGGACACCATGCAGCCTAACAATCTCCTTAATATATAGCCTTGCCAATTTTTTAGGCATATCTTTCACATTTACCACTAGAAAATGGGTTGACTTAGTCAATCGATCCACTATCACCCATATGGTATCATACTTAGATGACGTAAGCAATAATCCCACTATGAAATCCATGGATATACTATCCCACTTCTATTCAGGGATGTCCAAGGGATGTACTGTCCTGCTAATTTTGGTGTTCTACTTTCAGCTTCTAGCACGTTAAACACTTGGATATATACTCTATTATATCCTTCTTCATTCCAGGCTACCAGAAAAGTTCTGTTAGCTCATGCTACATCTTAGTCATTCTTGGATGAAGTGTGTAACAACTCTTATGGGCTTATGCTAAACTCATTTCACTTAGATCGGTTACTGGAGGTACATACATTTTCTTTCTAAACCTTAGTAGTCCCTCCTAAAAAAAAAATCTCAAAGTCTTGGGTCTTACCCTTCTACAACTTTGACTTAAGGATTACTACTAATCGATCTGGTTACTACGCTTCTCTGATCCGGTCTTTGAGCAGAGCTGTGAATTATGTTTTACTGCCTTTCATTTAAACTATTTGCATTTGACACAGAGGTTCCCAGTCTCTATAACACCTCATGTTTAAATCAATTAACTTTCCTTGCGGAAGCATTTGGAATCACTTTTGAAGGCTACAATTGATGAAAAATCAAGTTTGAAAATTTTCATTTACGGGTTACTATTCATTGTCACCTTAAAATGTGACAAACTTCGAAAATTTGTAACTAATTGTAAAAAAATTGAAATTGAGTGATTCCAAGTTCTACAAAAATCTCTTTAGATAAAATTTTGAGAAAAAATAGTTTTTGAACTGATTGCCTTGAAATTCGAGCTCAATTTCCTTTGAAAAAGTTACTGTTCATTTGGTCATTTTCGGATTTTACTGTATTTTTGCCTAACTTTGGAAAGGCATAACTTTCTGCACGATTATCGGAGTCAGGCAAACTACCCCTCATTTTAAAGAGAAACATCAGATCTCTTTGCTTGCCAAATCTTATGACCTAATTCACTCGTTTGATAGGTCAAACTGGAGCTACAAACTCATTGCTCCAGGACTTACGTTTTATCCCTTAACATCTCTTTAATTCTTTTTATTTCTTTGGCATACATAACATGTCCTTACTCCTTCCCGTTCATGCTCATACACTTTCATTCATGCCATAAACATTATAATTAAATACATGGCATCATTGGCATCCATAACATAGTTTACAAAATAGTAGAATTATACATTTATCAACAGTCTCATCCATTAACAAGAATAATTCTCCGCTTACTTCTCCTTGCTTCTCATGCCATTATTGCCCATAATTGATTGACCTAAATGGTTGGTTAGGGAGGGTGAGATTCAGGAGAATCTCAGTAGCAAACACTACCCATAAGCATGCAAGACATAATGCACATACATGACATGTTATAACATTAACACATGAATGCCATGGAAAGTAAGCTAAAGCATTTCATGCTTCCATAACATATTGCCAAGGCAAAACATAACATAAACTTGCAAACATAACTTTGCAAACATTTCATCATAGCTTAGTCACATCATGGCAACACAATCACATCATGCAAGCATACATATCAAGCACACAGTATAGGTAAGTTCACTACTTGCACCTCAAGCTTTCCTCTCACTTTCCCTTTGACTCCCTTGACTTTCCAACCATGTGGGCATTTGTTCAACATCACCAAACATCTTCTTGGATGTTCCAAAGGTCCTAAACATAACCATAATGATCACACAATCCATTAGGACCATTAGATGACATAAAGTTCAAGACTAGCTTTCTTGAACCTCAACCCTTTCTCTTAGTCTTAGGATTTTCTTTCTAACTTTTATAATATAAATCTTATCATTTTCCATCCTTAAGATCTATTTCTTATCAATTAGGACCACTTTAGATGGCCTTAGATTCAAGAATACCAAATCTGGAAATTTTGGTTCGTGGGTACTGTTCACGCAGAATTTTCAGAATTTTTGCTCAACTTTGAAAATTCATAATTAATTCTAGAAAAATCCAAATTGAGTAGTTATAAGTCTCACTGAAAGCTCCTTAAGTTAAATTTAAGGGAAAAATAGTTTCAGGAACCAATTCTACACCGAACAGTACCGGAACTGTATGGAAATCGAAACTCTTCCAAAAGTTCAACACTGTTTCCAGATTTCAAACCCTAACTTTGAAAAATCACCATAAATCGTACATATATCCAAATGAAGTGTTCTACCTATGGATTTAAAGCTCATAGAGTGTACTTTAAGCATGCAAAATTTCAGAATCAGATACAAACAGTAACTAATCCGAAATAGTCATAAAATCAGGCGCTATAACCATCACATACCTTGTTTTAGAGCTTGATTTGGCTTGGACCACTTGGCCTTTCTTTCTCCCTCTTCTTTCTCTCTCTAGAAACCATTTTGCAAGAGCTTCCCCATGGATTCCTTATGCTTGGACGAAATGGTAGGGAGGGGAGGGGGTATTTATAGAAAAACAGACTGAATCTGGACCGTTGATCTTAAAATACGTGGCTCGATCTGGACCGTCCATTTTCTCTTTTGATCTTACATGACAAGTGTCCTATGACATCATGCTTACCTCATCATGATGACATCATGCTTACATCATCAAGCCACATGTCTTTAATCCGACCGCACACGTGTCTTGCATCCGACCGTACACGTGTCTTCCATCTAACCGTACACGTAATATTTTCTTTTTCTCATCTAACCGTACACTTGTCACTTTCATGTCCTTTCATCATTTATGGCATTAAAATAGGGAGAAAATAAATGGAAAATTCGTGCAAAAATATTTTCTTAATTATTTCTCCACCTATCAAGCCAATCTTGCACGTATCGGATACTTTTCGGGTCTTGACTTACCCTGTACCACCAGGACATGTTCTGACACTATTTTTTCATCTTAATAAGTACATATATGGTGCCACCTTAGAGGAGTAGAGGGAAAAATAATTAGCTTACTGACGGGCTACTTAACCTTACTGAGTCATGCAGTAGAGATTTCACTATAACGGGTAGACAAAGACTGTAGACAAAAGACTGTCTAAAATATTCCCATACTGCTTTCTGATTTTTATACTGTCCATAAATATCTTCTGGTGACTCAGCATGATGACTCGTAGGTGTCATGATTATGCTTGGTGACTCAACATGATGACTCGTCGGTGTCATGATTACGCTTAATGACTCAGCATCGTCATGATGGCTCTTAGATATTTTCTTTGGTTTTGTCTCCTATTTAGGGGACAAAATTATTTAATATTTGACTGGAGCATTTTATTCAATCCAGAGCTCTAAAAATTCATCCAAAAATATCATAAAATTCCTCATATTCTAGAGAAAATTTGTGAATTTTCTCACGTCATAACTCAACCTGTAGCCTCACTTAAAAATCATTCTTTAAAATGCCTTTTTTTGGCACAACTGGCTTTTAAGTATTCTTAAAGCCATTTTGCTAGTCTTCTGGGGATGAGACTAATTTTATAATTTTCTATAATCTCTTAGATATACATCCCCATTTTACCATAATTTTCTGAGGTTTTCTTATGACTCAAACAATTAAATCTACCTCTACATCTCAAATTGAGCCATAAACTTATAAATTCCTTTTAAGTTACCTCAGGGGTATTTTCATCATCTCTCTTCACAAAAGAGCCTTAGAATATTATTTCCCATTTTCTGGGATTTTCTTAGAATTTTCTAAGTACTTTTCATTTTTACCCCTGATGGCCGTAACTTTCTGAATTTACGGTTTTACCCCTGCTTAGGCTCAACCTCATAAAACCATCTCTTTGAGGCTTCTAACTTAACCTTTGGTCTGTATCTAGCCTCTTTTCTCTTTCTGGGCCTTTGAGACTTTACTGGAGCCTCTAACTTTGATCACCCTTTAGCCCCTTAAAACATTCACTTTGCAGTTTAGTCCCTGAAACTGCTTTAACTTCCTTTCTCATCTTTAGGACCTCTACTAAAAAGGGGTCTAGTAGCCTATCTCATTTAGGCTATTTTTAGTACTTCTAGGCCCAAAAATCAGGATGTTACAGTCTCTGTCATCCTTAATCAGCTCCTGCTCTCAGATCATTAGTGATGCTACGTGTACTGCCTTCCTACTCAAGGCATCTATGACCATAATAGCTTTCCTCGAATGGTACTTCATCTGGAAATCACATTCTTTAAACAGATCTATCTACCTCACTGCCTCATGTTCAACTCCCTCTAATCTTGGAGGTACTTGAGGCTCTTGTGGTAGCAAAACAACTCTATACTTGCTCTGTACAGGTAATGTCTCCATTTCTTGACTACATAAACTATCGCTGCCAATTCCAGGTTGTGGGTCGGGTAGTTCTCCTCAAGAGACTTTAACTAGCGTGAGGTATAGGCTACAATCTGACCTTACTGCGTCAACACGCATCCCAGTCCTTGCTTGTTAGTATCTGTGTAGACCCCAGAGGTCTGCATAGGATTAGGGATTACAAGTACGGGAGTAGACGTGAGCTTCCTCTTCAGCTCCTGAACTAGCCTCACTCTCTCTGTCCCACACGAACGGCTGGTTCTTCCTAGTTAGCTTGGTCAGCGGAAGAGCAATCAGAGAGAAATCCTTAATAAACCTTCTAATACCCTGCAAGTCTGAGGAACTTCTGATCTCAGTCACGATCTTAGGCCGCTCCCAATTCAGTACAGCCTTAACTTTACTAGGGTCACCAAGTACTCCCTTTCGGGAAATCTCATGGTTGAGAAAACAGACTTCCTGAAGCCAAAACTCATATTCACTAAGTTTGGCAAAGAGTTGCTTCTCTCTCGGGGTACTAAGGAAAATTCTCAAATGATCTTCATGCTCTTCTAGAGACTCCCACAAGGGTATCAATAAGAACTCATGATGCCCTTAGCGAGTTCAGAACGCAGTCTTGGGGGACATCATTAGGCTTGATTCCGAGCTAGTGGTAACTGGGTTTCAAATCTATCTTAAAGAATACACTAGCACCAACTAAATGATCCAACAAGTCATCTATCCTTGGTAGGGGATACTTTCTTAATCCTGACCTTGTCGAGTTCTCTATCATCAATATATATTCTTAAAATAGCATCCCTTTTCTTAACAAATAGTACTGGAGCACCCCCATGGTAAAACACTTAGCCGGATGAAACCCCTCTCAAGTAATTCCTCAATTGCTTCTTTCATCCTATCATCTTGTTAGGGCCATCCTATAAGGGGCTTTAGAAATTGGTCTGGCCCTAGGTACAGTGTCTATTGAGAACTCAAACTTCTCTGTTTGGAGGTAATCCTTAATTTCCTTTAGAAATATTTTAGGAAATTTTTTATAACTCGAATCTCTTCTGTCCCTTCTTCTACTTCAGCTTGCATCGAGAAGAAGGCGGAGAAATCCTTAACAACCTCTTCACAGGCATCTGTTAGCTTAGGCTTCCGTTATGAAGTTTAGCCTAACTTCGAGATTTAGTCTGATTCTCTTGTGGGAAGGATCAAGGTCTTATTTGTACAATCCAATAATACATTTTGGGAAGATAACAGTTTAGACCAATGATCACATCAATCTCATGAAAAGGCATAGATATCAGATTAAAGTAGTATGACAATGTTCATACTGAACAATGCGATTAAGGCAAACATCTTACGTAAACTACTCTAGTGTGAGTAGGTATTGACACAGTATAACATAGGGCCAACATACTAGTAATAAGGCATAGTTGCCAACACAGTCATAAGATATGAAAGAATGACTAGCACACGAATCAAACATAACAATCACTGGATAACTGTTAACACTGATCGTACCTTGGATCATGTCCGGTGATTGGTAGGCCTCTGCCTGTGTCACAGCAAAACACCTTCTTGTGTCTAAGCCTGGGCTTATCAGCATTCTGGGGACATTCTCTTGTAAAATGTCTAGGCTTGCACCACAGTAAAGTAGGCGTTCTGTCCTATCCTGCTAAACACAGCCTGCCTCCATGGTTCTTGCCACAGACTTTGCATACTTTACCCCTTGTTTGGTCACCTCCTATTCTGCCTCCTTTATGCCTCTCTGTTGTGTACCATGACCCTCTCTCTTTTTGGTGCTAGAAGAGGCCCCATCTTGATCTCCTCTCTTAGGGGCTTTCTCTTTCTTAGGAGTGCTTAGAGGTAGAGTGGTGATTCATACTATTTTTTGTAATCCTACAGGCCTTAACTGCCTTATTAAACTCCTTAAATTGCCTTAGGGCAATCACTTCTTTAAGGATGTTTTAAGTCCTCTGACTATCTTTTCTGTGGTCTACCTCTCATCTTATCTATAATGTAAATAATTAGAATAGTAGGAGAGGCGAATAAATTTGGCTAAGTATCATCACAAATGGTTCCTTGTCCTGCTATCACAAAGTCAAGAACCTAGCTTCCCTGTCATCTCTAATGTTCAAGAAATACCTCCCAAGTGATTCTTGTGTGGCGTGCTTCAAGAATCAGCTTGGTATTCCTCTACCAGCGATTTGCACCCTCTCCAGCTTGTAGATGACCATCTGGGCCTTCCTTTCTGATAGGCAATCTAGCACTCGAAGATCTTCTCGAGCGGTTGATCCAATCCTCAGCTGCCTAGACGTCAAATTTCCCATCAAACGTAGGGGGATTGTGCTTGCAGAATCTTGTCATCTATTGTTGGATGCTATCAGGGTCTGCTGCCGGTGCTACCGGTCTAAGCAACTGTTCGATTCTTGAGCTATGGATACCTCTTCTTCTAGTTGCCTGGTTGAGGTTTTCCATTGTTGCTGCTACAGCTGTAGCTATTACTGTGTCCCCTTTCCTATTCCGGTGAGCTTGTGTCACCCTCATCTCTTCGATGGTCCTTTGCTGTTGTTCCAAACGATCTAGGATCATCTGTAAAGGGTCCAGAGGAGCCTTGCTTCACTTCCTATAGCTCTTTCAGGGGAAATATTGTGTCTAGTTCTAACCATTATTAAGTCTATTTTGAGAATATAAAGGAACAGGGAATAAATGTCATAACGTAACCTCATTCATAGCATAACAGCCATAACAGCAAAAGCAGCAAGCCTAATTCATCATACTGAAACAGTTCCTAACTGAGGCATACATATATGTAACCTAACCCTACTAGGTTAGTAGCATCCCAAAAAGTCATACATTCATATCCGTTAGGGTTCTAGCTATTCATCAGAAGTTGAGGGTAACAAAGCCTTCATAGCTTCTTATCCTGTCATCAACCTCAGTATCTGATATTTACTCCTAACAGTAAATCTCATACACCTATTTCTTAGTTCTGGAAGACTTCCGTCTTCTGGAATAACCCAATCCTCTGGGTCAAGGTAAGGGTTATTCTGACCTTAGGACTGGTAAAGCCCTTATTTTACGTCCCAAACATCTCTCTCTTTCTCTCTCAATTGATCCTACTATGGATCTCAAGCTCAGGTAGAACTGG
>NW_021636840.1:0-13954 GCF_004799145.2 Neltuma alba
AGAGAAACCACCAATTTCGACCATAAAACTCAAAGAAACAATCAATATACAAGGTAGAACATCAAACAACCTTGGATGCAACCTTGTGTGATCAAATCTTCAAGCTTCTCCTTGATTACACTTCAAGAAAAATTTTGCAAGAGGTTTCCCTAGTGTTGGCCGAAAATGGTGTCTTGCGAGAGGGGAAGAGCTCTATTTATAAGCCTTGAGTTAATTAAATGCCATCCAAGTTCAAGGAAATTACATTGATGATGTGTCAAGCTAAGATCTCTTCTTGCATTTTCTCTTTCCTTTATTTAATTACAAAAGAAATGGATTTTAGAAGTCAAAATCATCTCTACCTTTAGCTTGACAAGTGGCACAATGAGAGCCAAGCAAAAATGAGTGTACTTTCCACCTTTTCAACACTATTTTGATACTGAATTAGCTTGTCTTTTTCTATATCAGTGATCTGAACTTTCTAATTAATTTCTATCAGATCCTTAACATTTCCTTATCAATTTCTCTTCCAAAAGAGCCCTCCATACTCCCATAATTAATTTATATCGTTAAAAAAAAGAAAACCATTTCTTTACTATATTAGTTTTCTTGCTCAAGAGTTACTTTCTCGGGTCTCTAGGCTCTTTAAAACTTTCTTGATTATTTCATAATCTCTTATAAATCCCATAGAAGTTCCATGAATTTTCTTGGGATTTATCTAGCCTATAAGTATTTATTTAGAATTTTCCCGAATAAAACCCAAATTAGCATAATTGGACTTTAAATTCCCTTAAAGATTAACTAGCGGTATTTTGGTTATAAAATCCCTTGAATGTCTTATAATTCTCAAGACACTTTATCTTATTTTTCCTTAATTTTCTAAGGCTCAAAACTATTTTTCATAATTAATTTTTGACCAATTTCCCTAATTAGTCAATATCCAATAATTACTGAAAATTCAATAATTATTGCTTTCCATCATAATTTCAACTTTTGAGCCTAGAATACTATCTAGGGGCCTTTTCTCCACTTTCCATAATTATTTGCTAAATTTTGAGAATTTCTAACATTTTTTCAAATTTTCATATTTTTTTCCACTATTCTGGCCCTTAAATGTCCAGGGATTTCTTACTCTTAGTTATAAAATTTATGGATGTGACATTTCTCCCCTAAATAAATTTCTTCTCGAAATTTAAATATACTTTAACGGAGAAATCCTGGATATTCTTTTTCTTCATGTCCTCTTTTATCTCCCACATTGCTTCTTCTGGCGACAGACCTTCCTAGACCACCTTGACCAGCGGAACCTACTTATTCCTTAGCTACTTAATCTTTATGTCAATGATCCACTTGGTCTGAGTTTCAAAAGACAGGTTGTCTGAAGTGCAATGTCATCATACTGGATGACACGGTTGGGTCTAGTTGGTACTTCTCTAGTTGGGAGACGTGGAAGAATCATGAATTTGACTCAATTTCGGGGGGAAGGGCCAACTTGTAAACTAATGGTCCTACTTTTATTAGAATCTAGAATGGTCCAGCATACTTTGGACTTAACTTCCACATTTTTAGGGATCGACCCACTCTTGTTGTTGGAGAAACCTTAAGGAATATATGATCCTTAACTCTAACTGTAATGGTCTTCTCTTATTATCCACATAGCTCTTTTGTTTGTCTGCCTTTCTGAGTATGGCAGGCTGTGCTAAATCTGAAAGTAGTATCCATTTCTTTCTGTAGAGTTCTCTAAAAGTTCGATGTGAACCTTGGACCTCAATCAGAAACTGTCACATCCAGTAATATGAAATTTAGGAATAGGGATATTCCTAAATAATTAAGGGTCAAAAATGACAAGGAGAAATAGAAGAATTTTGGTGGAAAATAATTATTATAGTTTTCCAAGCAAATTATGAAAAGTTTGACTAATTAAGGAAAATTGGTCAAGAATAATTATGGAAAAATATTTCCAAGACTTAGAAAATTAATGAAAAAATAAGGATAATATTCCTTGAGGATTATATGGGATTATAAAATTTGTTTTATGACCAAATTGTCCTTAGAGAAATTACAAAGGAATTTAAGGGCGATTTAAGCTAGTTTAAGGTCTTTTATTTGGAAAATTCCAAAAAAATATTTTTAAGGAGGATAAAATCCCAAGAAAATTCCTATGATATCCCAAGGAATTATAAGAGATTATGAAATTAAAAGAAGACCCTCAAGTATCCAAGATTTTTCCCAATTCCCCTGAAAAGTGAAAAAATCCAAAGAGAAGGAAATTAGTTTTCCTTTTTATTTAAGTATTGGGAAATTAAATTTGAGACAAGACGACAATTTGGGAAAATAAAAATGAGAAGAATAGTTTAAGGGTCTGATAGAAAATAATTACAGAGGCTAGAGCACTGTAATTATAGAAAAAGTTAAACCCAGAGTAAAAGTGCACCCGATAAGTAAGAAGCAGAGTCTTGCACTTTATTTAGCCCAAAGTGCCACTTGTCAAGCCTTTAATGGATGGTAATTAAAGCTTTCCAAGTGTCAAGCCACCAATGGAGAGGATCTTGACTTTAGAATTTAATTACATTATGATTTAAGTTAATTAAGAGAGAGGATTAAGACTAAGTAGGCTTTTGACACATGGCATAACATTAATGATGGTTGGTGGGATATTATGTGTGCATTGAATGAGCTCATCCTTCCCCCTAAATCTGATCAATGTTTCGGCTAAGCAAGAAGAAAAGAAGGGAAAGAGAGAGTTCATGGAAACCAAGGAGAATGGCATCAACTTTACATACAATTGAGATCCAAGGTAAGTTTTTGGTTTTAAGTTGTTCCTTGCCTTGTTTGCTTGAGTTGTATGGTTGAAATTTCTGGTTCTCTTCCTCTTGAGTGCTGGCTGAAATGCTTCTTATGTAGGGAGGAAGTTTTGGTTGTTAGATCTTGCTAGAACACTCTAAAGTATGGTAGATCCTAGTGGTTACAAGTGGTTGTAGGTTGATTTTAGAGTGTTTTCTTTGTTGTGTTGCTTGAGATCCATTTTGGCTAAAGCAAGATTTGGACCCTAGGATGTTTTTTCAAAGTTTTGAGGCTTCCATTGTGTTCAAAATGGAAAATGGTGTAGGTAAACCTAAAGAACAAGTGTTGGGAGCCATAGAATCAAAGTTGTAATTTTGGAAAGTGAACATAGTGGTTTGGTCAAGCTAAACTGAATGAAGAAATTTATTTTGTTAAATTCAAGTAGATAATTGGATCTACATGAAAAATCATGTAGGAAGGAGTCAAGAGGGAATTTTTAGGGTTTATGGAAACCAACTCTAAAAATTCAAGAACAAAGATGGAAGCTTTAACGGGTTTTAGGAGTTACTTGAGTTATGTTATTGATTCTTATGTGGAATGGTTGATATTCTTGCTGCCCTTTTTGTGGATTTCCATGTTATGGTTTGGCATTTGTGGAAGCAAGAAAGAAGAACAAGAAAATCAAAGAGCATTGGATCAAGGTAGTAAGATTTAATTGACCTTAATGTTGAATGTTCCATTGATTGCTATGCAATTTCATGTGCTATTATGTGGTGAACTAAATGATGATGATGATGATGATTGTGTGCTATACTCCTTACTTATGTGCCTTGGCTATTGCATGTTAGAGTG
Organism: Neltuma alba; assembly: GCF_004799145.2. NCBI lineage: Eukaryota > Viridiplantae > Streptophyta > Magnoliopsida > Fabales > Fabaceae > Neltuma > Neltuma alba. The sequence goes on from NW_021636840.1 coordinate 3,616, forward strand.
CTACATGTATGAGGTAAAGTAGTTCCTTATTAATAGCAAAAGGTTGAAATGCTTGTAATTGATGCATGTTAATGTTTTGGTTGATTGATCTTGCTACTGGGATTTCTTAAAATCTCATCCTCCAAATATAATCTAACATTTTAGGGCCTGAAACTCCCAGATCAAGCTGCATATTGGAGGCTAAATTATGGTGTCACACTATAAAAATTCGTGGACATTTGGTTATGTATAAGTATCTATGGTTGGTGCTGTAATCCCTAAGCAGGACGTCAGTTTAGAGCCACGTTTTATTAAGTTACTAAGTGAATCTCTGCACAAAATTATTATGTTATTTGATGTTCATGAGCTTCAAATTGATAGGCAACACGTTAAAATTGGCCAACATACACGATTTTTAATGATTTTCAAAGTTAAGGTTCAGAATTTGGGAAAAGGATTTTTGCCAAATGGACAGAGTGAATTTCACAAAAACCTAACACTTTTTCCAATGGAATTGGTTCATAAACTTATTTTTCCTTGAAAGAGGATTCAAAGACTTTTTACAAAATTTTGAACCACTCTATTTTGATTTTTCTAGATTAAGTTATGAATTTTTGAAGCTGAGCCCAAAAATTGGATTTTTACCCGGTGAAAAGTAAAAATCCGAAAATTTGTGTTTTTCATAAATTTTTGAGCCCGAGACCATCCAATGGGTCTAAAATAGTTTTAATTAAACCCTAAGTGAATCCGATAGTAAGGTGCGATAGAAACAACGCTGCTTGGGACACCATGCAGCCTAACAATCTCCTTAATATATAGCCTTGCCAATTTTTTAGGCATATCTTTCACATTACCACTAGAAAATGGGTTGACTTAGTCAATCGATCCACTATCACCCATATGGTATCATACTTAGATGACGTAAGCAATAATCCCACTATGAAATCCATGGATATACTATCCCACTTCTATTCAGGGATGTCCAAGGGATGTACTGTCCTGCTAATTTTGGTGTTCTACTTTCAGCTTCTAGCACGTTAAACACTTGGATATATACTCTATTATATCCTTCTTCATTCCAGGCTACCAGAAAAGTTCTGTTAGCTCATGCTACATCTTAGTCATTCTTGGATGAAGTGTGTAACAACTCTTATGGGCTTATGCTAAACTCATTTCACTTAGATCGGTTACTGGAGGTACATACATTTTCTTTCTAAACCTTAGTAGTCCCTCCTAAAAAAAAAATCTCAAAGTCTTGGGTCTTACCCTTCTACAACTTTGACTTAAGGATTACTACTAATCGATCTGGTTACTACGCTTCTCTGATCCGGTCTTTGAGCAGAGCTGTGAATTATGTTTTACTGCCTTTCATTTAAACTATTTGCATTTGACACAGAGGTTCCCAGTCTCTATAACACCTCATGTTTAAATCAATTAACTTTCCTTGCGGAAGCATTTGGAATCACTTTTGAAGGCTACAATTGATGAAAAATCAAGTTTGAAAATTTTCATTTACGGGTTACTATTCATTGTCACCTTAAAATGTGACAAACTTCGAAAATTGTAACTAATTGTAAAAAAATTGAAATTGAGTGATTCCAAGTTCTACAAAATCTCTTTAGATAAAATTTTGAGAAAAAATAGTTTTGAACTGATTGCCTTGAAATTCGAGCTCAATTTCCTTTGAAAAAGTTACTGTTCATTTGGTCATTTTCGGATTTTACTGTATTTTTGCCTAACTTTGGAAAGGCATAACTTTCTGCACGATTATCGGAGTCAGGCAAACTACCCCTCATTTTAAAGAGAAACATCAGATCTCTTTGCTTGCCAAATCTTATGACCTAATTCACTCGTTTGATAGGTCAAACTGGAGCTACAAACTCATTGCTCCAGGACTTACGTTTTATCCCTTAACATCTCTTTAATTCTTTTTATTCTTTGGCATACATAACATGTCCTTACTCTTCCCGTTCATGCTCATACACTTTCATTCATGCCATAAACATTATAATTAAATACATGGCATCATTGGCATCCATAACATAGTTTACAAAATAGTAGAATTATATTATTATCAACAGTCTCATCCATTAACAAGAATAATTCTCCGCTTACTTCTCCTTGCTTCTCATGCCATTATTGCCCATAATTGATTGACCTAAATGGTTGGTTAGGGAGGGTGAGATTCAGGAGAATCTCAGTAGCAAACACTACCCATAAGCATGCAAGACATAATGCACATACATGACATGTTATAACATTAACACATGAATGCCATGGAAAGTAAGCTAAAGCATTTCATGCTTCCATAACATATTGCCAAGGCAAAACATAACATAAACTTGCAAACATAACTTTGCAAACATTTCATCATAGCTTAGTCACATCATGGCAACACAATCACATCATGCAAGCATACATATCAAGCACACAGTATAGGTAAGTTCACTACTTTGCACCTCAAGCTTTCCTCTCACTTTCCCTTTGACTCCCTTGACTTTCCAACCATGTGGGCATTTGTTCAACATCACCAAACATCTTCTTGGATGTTCCAAAGGTCCTAAACATAACCATAATGATCACACAATCCATTAGGACCATTAGATGACATAAAGTTCAAGACTAGCTTTCTTGAACCTCAACCCTTTCTCTTAGTCTTAGGATTTTCTTTCTAACTTTTATAATATAAATCTTATCATTTTCCATCCTTAAGATCTATTTCTTGTCAATTAGGACCACTTTAGATGGCCTTAGATTCAAGAATACCAAATCTGGAAATTTTGGTTCGGGGTACTGTTCACGCAGAATTTCAGAATTTTTGCTCAACTTTGAAAATTCATAATTAATTCTAGAAAAATCCAAATTGAGTAGTTATAAGTCTCACTGAAAGCTCCTTAAGTTAAATTTAAGGGAAAAATAGTTTCAGGAACCAATTCTACACCGAAACAGTACCGGAACTGTACGGAAATCGAAACTCTTCCAAAAGTTCAACATGTTTCCAGATTTCAAACCCTAACTTTGAAAAATCACCATAAATCGTACACATATCCAAATGAAGTGTTCTACCTATGGATTTAAAGCTCATAGAGTGTACTTTAAGCATGCAAAATTTCAGAATCAGATACAACAGTAACTAATCCGAAATAGTCATAAAATCAGGGCTATAACCATCACATACCTTGTTTTAGAGCTTGATTTGGCTTGGACCACTTGGCCTTTCTTTCTCCCTCTTCTTTCTCTCTCTAGAAACCATTTTGCAAGAGCTTCCCCATGGATTCCTTATGCTTGGACGAAATGGTAGGGAGGGGAGGGGGTATTTATAGAAAAACAGACTGAATCTGGACCGTTGATCTTAAAAATACGTGGCTCGATCTAGGACCGTCCATTTTCTCTTTTGATCTTACATGACAAGTGTCCTATGACATCATGCTTACCTCATGATGACATCATGCTTACATCATCAAGCCACATGTCTTTAATCCGACCGCACACGTGTCTTGCATCCGACCGTACACGTGTCTTCCATCTAACCGTACACGTAATATTTTCTTTTTCTCATCTAACCGTACACTTGTCACTTTCATGTCCTTTCATCATTTATGGCATTAAAATAGGGAGAAAATAAATGGAAAATTCGTGCAAAAATATTTTCTTAATTATTTCTCCACCTATCAAGCCAATCTTGCATCGTATCGGATACTTTTCGGGTCTTGACTTACCCTGTACCACCAGGACATGTTCTGACACTATTTTTTCATCTTAATAAGTACATATATGGTGCCACCTTAGAGGAGTAGAGGGAAAAATAATTAGCTCTACTGACGGGCTACTTAACCTTACTGAGTCATGCAGTAGAGATTTCACTATAACGGGTAGACAAAAGACGTAGACAAAAGACTGTCTAAAATATTCCCATACTGCTTTCTGATTTTTATACTGTCCATAAATATCTTCTGGTGACTCAGCATGATGACTCGTAGGTGTCATGATTACGCTTGGTGACTCAGCATGATGACTCGTCGGTGTCATGATTACGCTTAATGACTCAGCATCGTCATGATGGCTCTTAGATATTTCTTTGGTTTTGTCTCCTATTTAGGGGACAAAATTATTTAATATTTGACTGGAGCATTTTATTCAATCCAGAGCTCCAAAAATTCATCCAAAAATATCATAAAATTCCTCATATTCTAGAGAAAATTTGTGAATTTTCTCACGTCATAACTCAACCTGTAGCCTCACTTAAAAATCATTCTTTAAAATGCCTTTTTTTGGCACAACTGGCTTTTAAGTATTCTTAAAGCCATTTTGCTAGTCTTCTGGGGATGAGACTAATTTTATAATTTTCTATAATCTCTTAGATAATACATCCCCATTTTACCATAATTTTCTGAGGTTTTCTTATGACTCAAACAATTAAATCTACCTCTACATCTCAAATTGAGCCATAAACTTATAAATTCCTTTTAAGTTACCTCAGGGGTATTTTCATCATCTCTCTTCACAAAAGAGCCTTAGAATATTATTTCCCATTTTCTGGGATTTTCTTAGAATTTTCTAAGTACTTTTCATTTTTACCCCTGATGGCCGTAACTTTCTGAATTTACGGTTTTACCCCTGCTTAGGCTCAACCTCATAAAACCATCTCTTTGAGGCTTCTAACTTAACCTTTGGTCTGTATCTAGCCTCTTTTCTCTTTCTGGGCCTTTGAGACTTTACTGGAGCCTCTAACTTTGATCACCCTTTAGCCCCTTAAAACATTCACTTTGCAGTTTAGTCCCTGAAACTGCTTTAACTTCCTTTCTCATCTTTAGGACCTCTACTAAAAAGGGGTCTAGTAGCCTATCTCATTTAGGCTATTTTAGTACTTCTAGGCCCAAAAATCGGATGTTACAGTCTCTGTCATCCTTAATCAGCTCCTGCTCTCAGATCATTAGTGATGCTACGTGTACTGCCTTCCTACTCAAGGCATCTATGACCATAATAGCTTTCCTCGAATGGTACTTCATCTGGAAATCACATTCTTTAAACAGATCTATCTACCTCCACTGCCTCATGTTCAACTCCCTCTAATCTTGGAGGTACTTGAGGCTCTTGTGGTAGCAAAACAACTCTATACTTGCTCTGTACAGGTAATGTCTCCATTTCTTGACTACATAAACTATCGCTGCCAATTCCAGGTTGTGGGTCGGGTAGTTCTCCTCAAGAGACTTTAACTAGCGTGAGGTATAGGCTACAATCTGACCTTGCTGCGTCAACACGCATCCCAGTCCTTGCTTGTTAGTATCTGTGTAGACCCCAGAGGTCTGCATAGGATTAGGGATTACAAGTACGGGAGTAGACGTGAGCTTCCTCTTCAGCTCCTGAACTAGCCTCACTCTCTCTGTCCCACACGAACGGCTGGTTCTTCCTAGTTAGCTTGGTCAGCGGAAGAGCAATCAGAGAGAAATCCTTAATAAACCTTCTGTAATACCCTGCAAGTCTGAGGAACTTCTGATCTCAGTCACGATCTTAGGCCGCTCCCAATTCAATACAGCCTTAACTTTACTAGGGTCACCAAGTACTCCCTTTCGGGAAATCTCATGGTTGAGAAAACAGACTTCCTGAAGCCAAAACTCATATTCACTAAGTTTGGCAAAGAGTTGCTTCTCTCTCGGGGTACTAAGGAAAATTCTCAAATGATCTTCATGCTCTTCTAGAGACTCCCACAAGGGTATCAATAAGAACTCATGATGCCCTTAGCGAGTTCAGAACGCAGTCTTGGGGGACATCATTAGGCTTGATTCCGAGCTAGTGGTAACTGGGTTTCAAATCTATCTTAAAGAATACACTAGCACCAACTAAATGATCCAACAAGTCATCTATCCTTGGTAGGGGATACTTTTCTTAATCCTGACCTTGTCGAGTTCTCTATCATCAATATATATTCTTAAAATAGCATCCCTTTTTCTTAACAAATAGTACTGGAGCACCCCCATGGTAAAACACTTAGCCGGATGAAACCCCTCTCAAGTAATTCCTCAATTTGCTTCTTTCATCCTATCATCTTGTTAGGGCCATCCTATAAGGGGCTTTAGAAATTGGTTCTGCCCTAGGTACAGTGTCTATTGAGAACTCAACTTCTCTGTTTGGAGGTAATCCTTTAATTTCCTTTAGAAATATTTTAGGAAATTTTTTTATAACTCGAATCTCTTCTGTCCCTTCTTCTACTTCAGCTTGCATCGAGAAGAAGGCGAGAAATCCTTAACAACCTCTTCACAGGCATCTGTCAGCTTAGGCTTCCGTTATGAAGTTTAGCCTAACTTCGAGATTTTAGTCTGATTCTCTTGTGGGAAGGATCAAGGTCTTATTTGTACAATCCAATAATACATTTTGGGAAGATAACCAGTTTAGACCAATGATCACATCAATCTCATGAAAAGGCATATATATCAGATCTAAAGTAGTATGACAATGTTCATACTGAACAATGCGATTAAGGCAAACATCTTACGTAACTACTCTAGTGTGAGTAGGTATTGACACATGTATAACATAGGGCAACATACTAGTAATAAGGCATAGTTGCCAACACAGTCATAAGATATGAAAGAATGACTAGCACACGAATCAAACATAACAATCACTGGATAACTGTTAACACTGATCGTACCTTGGATCATGTCCGGTGATTGGTAGGCCTCTGCCTGTGTCACAGCAAACACCTTCCTTGTGTCTAAGCCCTGGGCTTATCAGCATTCTGTGGACATTCTCTTGTAAAATGTCTAGGCTTGCCACAAGTAAAGTAGGCGTTCTGTCCTATCCTGCTAAACACAGCCTGCCTCCATGGTTCTTGCCACAGACTTTGCATACTTTACCCCTTGTTTGGTCACCTCCTATTCTGCCTCCTTTATGCCTCCTCTTGTTGTACCATGACCTCTTCCTCTTCTTTTTGGTGCTAGAAGAGGCCCCATCTTGATCTCCTCTCTTAGGGGCTTTCTCTTTCTTAGGAGTTAGCTTAGAGGTAGAGTGGTGATTCATACTATTTTTTGTAATCCTACAGGCCTTAACTGCCTTATTAAACTCCTTAAATTGCCTTAGGGCAATCACTTCCTTTAAGGATGTTTAAGTCCTCTGACTATCTTTTCTGTGGTCTACCTCTCATCTTATCTATAATGTAAATAATTAGAATAGTAGGAGAGGCGAATAAATTTGGCTAAGTACTCATCAAATGGTTCCTTGTCCTGCTATCACAAAGTCAAGAACCTAGCTTCCCTGTCATCTCTAATGTTCAAGAAATACCTCCCAAGTGATTCTTGTGTGGCGTGCTTCAAGAATCAGCTTGGTATTCCTCTACCAGCGATTTGCACCCTTCTCCAGCTTGTAGATGACCATCTGGGCCTTCCTTTCTGATAGGCAATCTAGCACTTCGAAGATCTTCTCTAGACGGTTGATCCAATCCTCAGCTGCCTAGACGTCAAATTTCCCATCAAACGTAGGGGGATTGTGCTTGCAGAATCTTGTCATCTATTGTTGGATGCTATCAGGGTCTGCTGCCGGTGCTACCGGTCTAAGCAACTGTTCTGATTCTTGAGCTATGGATACCTCTTCTTCTAGTTGCCTTGGTTGAGGTTTTCCATTGTTGCTGCTACAGCTGTAGCTATTACTGTGTCCCTTTCCTATTCCTGGTGAGCTTGTGTCACCCTCATCTCTTCGATGGTCCTTTGCTGTTGTTCCAAACGATCTAGGATCATCTGTAAAGGGTCCAGAGGAGCCCTTGCTTCACTTCCTATAGCTCTTTCAGGGGAAATATTGTGTCTAGTTCTAACCATTATTAAGTCTATTTTGAATATAAAGGAACAGGGAATAAATGTCATAACGTAACCTCATTCATAGCATAACAGCCATAACGCAAAAGCAGCAAGCCTTAATTCATCATACTGAAACAGTTCCTAACTGAGGCATACATATATGTTAACCTAACCCTACTAGGTTAGTAGCATCCCAAAAAGTCATACATTCATATCCGTTAGGGTTTCTAGGCTATTCATCAGAAGTTGAGGGTAACAAAGCCTTCATAGCTTCTTATCCTGTCATCAACCTCAGTATCTGATATTTACTCCTAACAGTAAATCTCATACACCTATTTCTTAGTTCTTGGAAGAACTTCCGTCTTCTGGATAACCCAATCCTCTGGGTCAAGGTAAGGGTTATTCTGACCTTAGGACTGGTAAAGCAACCTTATTTTACGTCCCAAACATCTCTCTCTTTCTCTCTCAATTGATTCCTACTATGGATCTCAAGCTCAGGTAGAACTGGGACAGGTACCACTGGTACTGCAGGTACTAGAAATATAGTACTAGGGCCAGCTGGATCACTTAGACAGGGGCTTCGGATAAAAGGTTGACTAGGATCAGGTAAGTCAAACCCACAAACACTTAGTGGTTGAATCCAATCAGTCACAAGTTCCACCAAAAACACCATACCCATGGAGTTTAACTAGCTCTTTCCAGTATTCTGGATCTATGTTAGACCCAATGAACGAGTGCCCTGGGCTTGTATCCCTTATCCACTTAGTCCGGTCTTCCTCCTTTATCATCATAAGCTTTCCCTTGTAGGGTATCTTTCCCTGTTTACTGAACCCTCAGACCTAGTGTCCTAAAAATTTATTTAACATAACAACCAATGGGTTAACTAAGCAGAGCATTCTTTCTTAGGCCAGAACCTCTACTCTAATATCAATAATGTCACACCTTACATCTATGATACCTTAGGGTCCATTTAGAACCAAGTGTGACCACTTTGGATGGTCTTAAACTCAAAAATTCTTAAGTTGGACGGTGATTTCGTAAAGTTACTCTTCACTTGGCAAATCAGATTTTCTATCCAACTTTGGAAATTCGTAACTAAATCTAAAGAAATTGAAATGGAGTGCTTCAAAATTCTATGGAAAGATTTTTGAATGGTCTTTCAAGAAAAAATAATCTCATGTCCAATTCCTTAAGAATTAGATCCAGATTTTTGTCGAACTTACCACTATTCTAACTGGTAAAAACTGCTTTCTAGAATTTTAACCTTAATTTTGAAAATTCACCAAAAATCATACACACATACATTTAAAACGTGCTACCTATTAATCTAAAGCTAATGGAGTGTATTTTAATCATACAAAATATCATGATCATCCAAGGTAGACAACATACTCAAACAGAGTCAAAAACTTGTTGTCTTAACAAAGTTACAACATCATAAACTTCAATACAATTCCCAAAATGAAACCATAATTCAACATGCATATAACATGAGCTTTCTCCAATTACTCCTTCTTCTTGATGGTTTAGTCCCTATGGAAAAGAGTTACATTTGGAAGGAATGAGATTAGTAAGAGAAAATCAACTATAACATTAAGCATGCAATTACAAGCATTCCAACCTTTTGTTATTAATAGGGAACTACTTTACCTCATACATGTAGCACTATAACATACAATAGCCAAGGCACTAAAAGCAAGAAGTATAGCTACACAATCATCATCGTCGTCGTCGTTTAGCTTAACCACATAATAGCACATGAAATTGCATAGCAATTAGTGCTACACTTAACATTAAAGTTAATTAAATCTTACTACCTTTCCTCCAATGCTTTCCTTGCCTCTTGATCTTGGTCCTTTCTTCCACAAATGTCAAAGCCTAAAATCAGATTTTAAAAGGGAAACTACACATCACAACTATGCTACATCGACATAACTTGAAGTTCAAGAAACCCTTAACCTCTTTGTTCTTGAAATTTTGGAATTGATTTCCAACAACTTAAAAATTCTCTCAATAGGTCAACTATACATAATTTTCCTTGTAGAATCTAATATGAGCTTAGAATTTTCAAAACACAATCTCCTCCCTAATGATTTTGATTGGCCCAGAGGTAGTGATTATAACCCTTTAATATTCAATTTCATTTTAAATGCATTCTAATGCTTATGGCTTAGGTTTACCCTACACAAAACTTCATTTTAAAGCCAATAGAAGCATTAAAACATACAAAATCTGATCCTAGGGCACAATCACTGTTTGGCCGAAATATACATATAGGTTCCTTAACATGAATTTCATTCCATAATCATGTAATACCACTTAAAACAATCTGTAATCCATGCATTTAACTTAGGTTTAACATCATATTCTTTCTCTCCCAACCCTTACATAGTTTGACCAGCACCAAAGCTAAGGAGAAACCACCAATTTCAGCCATAAAACTCAAAGAAACTAATCAATATACAAGGTAGAACATCAAACTAACATTGGATGCAACCTTGTGTGATCAAATCTTCAAGCTTCTCCTTGATTACACTTCAAGAAAAATTTTGCAAGAGATTCTTGATTAT
>NW_021636841.1:0-38860 GCF_004799145.2 Neltuma alba
AAGTGAATCCGATAGTAAGGTGCGGATAGAAACAACGCTTTGGGAACAATGCAGCCTAAACAATCTCCTTAATATATAGCCTTGCCAATTTTTTAGGCATATCTTTCACATTTACCACTAGAAAATGGGTTGACTTAGTCAATCGATCCACTATCACCCATATGGTATCATACTTAGATGACGTAAGCAATAATCCCACTATGAAATCCATGGATATACTATCCCACTTCTATTCAGGGATGTCCAAGGGATGTACTGTCCTGCTAATTTTGGTGTTCTACTTTCAGCTTCTAGCACGTTAAAACACTTGGATATATACTCTATTATATCCTTCTTCATTCCAGGCTACCAGAAAAGTTCTGTTAGCTTATGCTACATCTTAGTCATTCTTGGATGAAGTGTGTGTAACAACTCTTATGGGCTTATGCTAAACTCATTTCACTTAGATCGGTTACTGGAGGTACATACATTTTCTTTCTAACCTTAGTAGTCCCTCCTAAAAAAAAAATCTCAAAGTCTTGGGTCTTACCCTTCTACAACTTTGACTTAAGGATTACTACTAATCGATCTGGTTACTACGCTTCTCTGATCGGTCTTTGAGCAGAGCTGTGAATTATGTTTTACTGCCTTTCATTTAAACTATTTGCATTTGACACAGAGGTTCCCAGTCTCTATAACACCTCATGTTTAAATCAATTAACTTTCCTTGCGGAAGCATTTGGAATCACTTTTGAAGGCTACAATTGATGAAAAATCAAGTTTGAAAATTTTCATTTACGGGTTACTATTCATTGTCACCTTAAAATGTGACAAACTTCGAAAATTTGTAACTAATTGTAAAAAAATTGAAATTGAGTGATTCCAAGTTCTACAAAGCTCTTTAGATAAAATTTTGAGAAAAAATAGTTTCTGAACTGATTGCCTTGAAATTCGAGCTCAATTTCCTTTGAAAAAGTTACTGTTCATTTGGTCATTTTCGGATTTTACTGTATTTTTGCCTAACTTGGAAAGGCATAACTTTCTTCTGCACGATTATCGGAGTCAGGCAAACTACCCCTCATTTTAAAGAGAAACATCAGATCTCTTTGCTTGCCAAATCTTATGACCTAACTCACTCGTTTGATAGGTCAAACTGGAGCTACAAACTCATTGTTCCAGGACTTACGTTTATCCCTTAACATCTCTTTAATTCTTTTATTTCTTTGGCATACATAACATGTCCTTACTCCTTCCCGTTCATGCTCATACACTTTCATTCATGCCATAAACATTATAATTAAATACATGGCATCATTGGCATCCATAACATAGTTACAAAAATAGTAGAATTATACATTATCAACAGTCTCATCCATTAACAAGAATAATCTCGCTTACTTCTCCTTGCTTCTCATGCCATTATTGCCCATAATTGATTGACCTAAATGGTTGGTTAGGGAGGGTGAGATTCAGGAGAATCTCAGTAGCAAAACTACCCATAAGCATGCAAGACATAATGCACATACATGACATGTTATAACATTAACACATGAATGCCATGGAAAGTAAGCTAAAGCATTTCATGCTTCCATAACATATTGCCAAGGCAAAAAATAACATAAACTTGCAAACATAACTTTGCAAACATTTCATCATAGCTTAGTCACATCATGGCAACACAATCACATCATGCAAGCATACATATCAAGCACACAGTATAGGTAAGTTCACTACTTTGCACCTCAAGCTTTCCTCTCACTTTCCCTTTGACTCCCTTGACTTTCCAACCATGTGGGCATTTGTTCAACATCACCAAACATCTTCTTGGATGTTCCAAAGGTCCTAAACATAACCATAATGATCACACAATCCATTAGGACCATTAGATGACATAAAGTTCAAGACTAGCTTTCTTGAACCTCAACCCTTCTCTTAGTCTTAGGATTTTCTTTCTAACTTTTATAATATAAATCTTATCATTTTCCATCCTTAAGATCATTTCTTGTCAATTAGGACCACTTTAGATGGCCTTAGATTCAAGAATACCAAATCTGGAATTTTGGTTCGTGGGGTACTGTTCACGCAGAATTTTCAGAATTTTTGCTCAACTTTGAAAATTCATAATTAATTCTAGAAAAATCCAAATTGAGTGTTCTAAGTCTCACTGAAAGCTCCTTAAGTTAAATTTAAGGGAAAAATAGTTTCAGGAACCAATTCTACACCAAACAGTACCGGAACTGTACGGAAATCGAAACTCTTCCAAAAGTTCAACACTGTTTCCAGATTTCAAACCCTAACTTTGAAAAATCACCATAAATCGTACATATATCCAAATGAAGGTTCTACCTATGGATTTAAAGCTCATAGAGTGTACTTTAAGCATGCAAAATTTCAGAATCAGATACAAACAGTAACTAATCCGAAATAGGCATAAAATCAGGCGCTATAACCATCACATACCTTGTTTTAGAGCTTGATCTGGCTTGGAACCACTTGGCCTTTCTTTCTCCCTCTTCTTTCTCTCTCTAGAAACCATTTTGCAAGAGCTTCCCCATGGATTCCTTATGCTTGGACGAAATGGTAGGGAGGGGAGGGGGTATTTATAGAAAAACAGACTGAATCTGGACCGTTGATCTTAAAAATACGTGGCTCGATCTGGACCGTCCATTTTCTCTTTTGATCTTACATGACAAGTGTCCTATGACATCATGCTTACTCATCATGATGACATCATGCTTACATCATCAAGCCACATGTCTTTAATCCGACCGCACACGTGTCTTGCATCCGACCGTACACGTGTCTTCCATCTAACCGTACACGTAATATTCTTTTTCTCATCTAACCGTACACTTGTCACTTTCATGTCCTTTCATCATTTATGGCATTAAAATAGGGAGAAAATAAATGGAAAATTCGTGCAAAAATATTTCTTAATTATTTCTCCACCTATCAAGCCAATCTTGCATCGTATCGGATACTTTTCGGGTCTTGACTTACCCTGTACCACCAGGACATGTTCTGACACTATTTTTCATCTTAATAAGTACATATATGGTGCCACCTTAGAGGAGTAGAGGGAAAAATAATTAGCTCTACTGACGGGCTACTTAACCTTACTGAGTCATGCAGTAGAGATTTCACTATAACGGTAGACAAAAGATGTAGACTGTCTAAAATATTCCCATACTGCTTTCTGATTTTTATACTGTCCATAAATATCTTCTGGTGACTCAGCATGATGACTCGTAGGTGTCATGATTACGCTTGGTGACTCAGCATGATGACTCGTCGGTGTCATGATTACGCTTAATGACTCAGCATCGTCATGATGGCTCTTAGATATTTTCTTTGGTTTTGTCTCCTATTTAGGGGACAAAATTATTTAATATTTGACTGGAGCATTTTATTCAATCCAGAGCTCTAAAAATTCATCCAAAAATATCATAAAATTCCTCATATTCTAGAGAAAATTTGTGAATTTTCTCACGTCATAACTCAACCTGTAGCCTCACTTAAAAATCATTCTTTAAAATGCCTTTTTTGGCACAACTGGCTTTTAAGTATTCTTAAAGCCATTTTGCTAGTCTTCTGGGGATGAGACTAATTTTATAATTTTCTATAATCTCTTAGATAATACATCCCCATTTTACCATAATTTTCTGAGGTTTTCTTATGACTCAAACAATTAAATCTACCTCTACATCTCAAATTGAGCCATAAACTTATAAATTCCTTTTAAGTTACCTCAGGGGTATTTTCATCATCTCTCTTCACAAAAGAGCCTTAGAATATTATTTCCCATTTTCTGGGATTTTCTTAGAATTTTCTAAGTACTTTTCATTTTTACCCCTGATGGCCGTAACTTTCTGAATTTACGGTTTTACCCCTGCTTAGGCTCAACCTCATAAAACCATCTCTTTGAGGCTTCTAACTTAACCTTTGGTCTGTATCTAGCCTCTTTTCTCTTTCTGGGCCTTTGAGACTTTACTGGAGCCTCTAACTTTGATCACCCTTTAGCCCCTTAAAACATTCACTTTGCAATTTAGTCCCTGAAACTGCTTTAACTTCCTTTCTCATCTTTAGGACCTCTACTAAAAAGGGGTCTAGTAGCCTATCTCATTTAGGCTATTTTTAGTACTTCTAGGCCCAAAAATCAGGATGTTACAGTCTCTGTCATCCTTAATCAGCTCCTGCTCTCAGATCATTAGTGATGCTACGTGTACTGCCTTCCTACTCAAGGCATCTATGACCATAATAGCTTTCCTCGAATGGTACTTCATCTGGAAATCACATTCTTTAAACAGATCTATCTACCTCCACTGCCTCATGTTCAACTCCCTCTAATCTTGGAGGTACTTGAGGCTCTTGTGGTAGCAAAACAACTCTATACTTGCTCTGTACAGGTAATGTCTCCATTTCTTGACTACATAAACTATCGCTGCCAATTCCAGGTTGTGGGTCGGGTAGTTCTCCTCAAGAGACTTTAACTAGCGTGAGGTATAGGCTACAATCTGACCTTGCTGCGTCAACACGCATCCCAGTCCTTGCTTGTTAGTATCTGTGTAGACCCCAGAGGTCTGCATAGGATTAGGGATTACAAGTACGGGAGTAGACGTGAGCTTCCTCTTCAGCTCCTGAACTAGCCTCACTCTCTCTGTCCCACACGAACGGCTGGTTCTTCCTAGTTAGCTTGGTCAGCGGAAGAGCAATCAGAGAGAAATCCTTAATAAACCTTCTGTAATACCCTGCAAGTCTGAGGAACTTCTGATCTCAGTCACGATCTTAGGCCGCTCCCAATTCAATACAGCCTTAACTTTACTAGGGTCACCAAGTACTCCCTTTCGGGAAATCTCATGGTTGAGAAAACAGACTTCCTGAAGCCAAAACTCATATTCACTAAGTTTGGCAAAGAGTTGCTTCTCTCTCGGGGTACTAAGGAAAATTCTCAAATGATCTTCATGCTCTTCTAGAGACTCCCACAAGGGTATCAATAAGAACTCATGATGCCCTTAGCGAGTTCAGAACGCAGTCTTGGGGGACATCATTAGGCTTGATTCCGAGCTAGTGGTAACTGGGTTTCAAATCTATCTTAAAGAATACACTAGCACCAACTAAATGATCCAACAAGTCATCTATCCTTGGTAGGGGATACTTTTCTTAATCCTGACCTTGTCGAGTTCTCTATCATCAATATATATTCTTAAAATAGCATCCCTTTTTCTTAACAAATAGTACTGGAGCACCCCCATGGTAAAACACTTAGCCGGATGAAACCCCTCTCAAGTAATTCCTCAATTTGCTTCTTTCATCCTATCATCTTGTTAGGGCCATCCTATAAGGGGCTTTAGAAATTGGTTCTGCCCTAGGTACAGTGTCTATTGAGAACTCAACTTCTCTGTTTGGAGGTAATCCTTTAATTTCCTTTAGAAATATTTTAGGAAATTTTTTTATAACTCGAATCTCTTCTGTCCCTTCTTCTACTTCAGCTTGCATCGAGAAGAAGGCGAGAAATCCTTAACAACCTCTTCACAGGCATCTGTCAGCTTAGGCTTCCGTTATGAAGTTTAGCCTAACTTCGAGATTTTAGTCTGATTCTCTTGTGGGAAGGATCAAGGTCTTATTTGTACAATCCAATAATACATTTTGGGAAGATAACCAGTTTAGACCAATGATCACATCAATCTCATGAAAAGGCATATATATCAGATCTAAAGTAGTATGACAATGTTCATACTGAACAATGCGATTAAGGCAAACATCTTACGTAACTACTCTAGTGTGAGTAGGTATTGACACATGTATAACATAGGGCAACATACTAGTAATAAGGCATAGTTGCCAACACAGTCATAAGATATGAAAGAATGACTAGCACACGAATCAAACATAACAATCACTGGATAACTGTTAACACTGATCGTACCTTGGATCATGTCCGGTGATTGGTAGGCCTCTGCCTGTGTCACAGCAAACACCTTTCCTTGTGTCTAAGCCCTGGGCTTATCAGCATTCTGTGGACATTCTCTTGTAAAATGTCTAGGCTTGCCACAAGTAAAGTAGGCGTTCTGTCCTATCCTGCTAAACACAGCCTGCCTCCATGGTTCTTGCCACAGACTTTGCATACTTTACCCCTTGTTTGGTCACCTCCTATTCTGCCTCCTTTATGCCTCCTCTTGTTGTACCATGACCTCTTCCTCTTCTTTTTGGTGCTAGAAGAGGCCCCATCTTGATCTCCTCTCTTAGGGGCTTTCTCTTTCTTAGGAGTTAGCTTAGAGGTAGAGTGGTGATTCATACTATTTTTTGTAATCCTACAGGCCTTAACTGCCTTATTAAACTCCTTAAATTGCCTTAGGGCAATCACTTCCTTTAAGGATGTTTTAAGTCCTCTGACTATCTTTTCTGTGGTCTACCTCTCATCTTATCTATAATGTAAATAATTAGAATAGTAGGAGAGGCGAATAAATTTGGCTAAGTACTCATCAAATGGTTCCTTGTCCTGCTATCACAAAGTCAAGAACCTAGCTTCCCTGTCATCTCTAATGTTCAAGAAATACCTCCCAAGTGATTCTTGTGTGGCGTGCTTCAAGAATCAGCTTGGTATTCCTCTACCAGCGATTTGCACCCTTCTCCAGCTTGTAGATGACCATCTGGGCCTTCCTTTCTGATAGGCAATCTAGCACTTCGAAGATCTTCTCTAGACGGTTGATCCAATCCTCAGCTGCCTAGACGTCAAATTTCCCATCAAACGTAGGGGGATTGTGCTTGCAGAATCTTGTCATCTATTGTTGGATGCTATCAGGGTCTGCTGCCGGTGCTACCGGTCTAAGCAACTGTTCTGATTCTTGAGCTATGGATACCTCTTCTTCTAGTTGCCTTGGTTGAGGTTTTCCATTGTTGCTGCTACAGCTGTAGCTATTACTGTGTCCCTTTCCTATTCCTGGTGAGCTTGTGTCACCCTCATCTCTTCGATGGTCCTTTGCTGTTGTTCCAAACGATCTAGGATCATCTGTAAAGGGTCCAGAGGAGCCCTTGCTTCACTTCCTATAGCTCTTTCAGGGGAAATATTGTGTCTAGTTCTAACCATTATTAAGTCTATTTTGAATATAAAGGAACAGGGAATAAATGTCATAACGTAACCTCATTCATAGCATAACAGCCATAACGCAAAAGCAGCAAGCCTTAATTCATCATACTGAAACAGTTCCTAACTGAGGCATACATATATGTTAACCTAACCCTACTAGGTTAGTAGCATCCCAAAAAGTCATACATTCATATCCGTTAGGGTTTCTAGGCTATTCATCAGAAGTTGAGGGTAACAAAGCCTTCATAGCTTCTTATCCTGTCATCAACCTCAGTATCTGATATTTACTCCTAACAGTAAATCTCATACACCTATTTCTTAGTTCTTGGAAGAACTTCCGTCTTCTGGATAACCCAATCCTCTGGGTCAAGGTAAGGGTTATTCTGACCTTAGGACTGGTAAAGCAACCTTATTTTACGTCCCAAACATCTCTCTCTTTCTCTCTCAATTGATTCCTACTATGGATCTCAAGCTCAGGTAGAACTGGGACAGGTACCACTGGTACTGCAGGTACTAGAAATATAGTACTAGGGCCAGCTGGATCACTTAGACAGGGGCTTCGGATAAAAGGTTGACTAGGATCAGGTAAGTCAAACCCACAAACACTTAGTGGTTGAATCCAATCAGTCACAAGTTCCACCAAAAACACCATACCCATGGAGTTTAACTAGCTCTTTCCAGTATTCTGGATCTATGTTAGACCCAATGAACGAGTGCCCTGGGCTTGTATCCCTTATCCACTTAGTCCGGTCTTCCTCCTTTATCATCATAAGCTTTCCCTTGTAGGGTATCTTTCCCTGGTTTACTGAACCCTCAGACCTAGTGTCCTAAAAATTTTATTTAACATAACAACCAATGGGTTAACTAAGCAGAGCATTCTTTTCTTAGGCCAGAACCTCTACTCTAATATCAATAATGTCACACCTTACATCTATGATACCTTAGGGTCCATTTAGAACCAAGTGTGACCACTTTGGATGGTCTTAAACTCAAAAATTCTTAAGTTGGACGGTGATTTCGTAAAGTTACTCTTCACTTGGCAAATCAGATTTTCTATCCAACTTTGGAAATTCGTAACTAAATCTAAAGAAATTGAAATGGAGTGCTTCAAAATTCTATGGAAAGATTTTTGAATGGTCTTTCAAGAAAAAATAATCTCATGTCCCAATTCCTTAAGAATTAGATCCAGATTTTTGTCGAACTTACCACTATTCTAACTGGTAAAAACTGCTTTCTAGAATTTTAACCTTAATTTTGAAAATTCACCAAAAATCATACACACATACATTTAAAACGTGCTACCTATTAATCTAAAGCTAATGGAGTGTATTTTAATCATACAAAATATCATGATCATCCAAGGTAGACAACATACTCAAAACAGAGTCAAAAACTTGTTGTCTTAACAAAGTTACAACATCATAAACTTCAATACAATTCCCAAAATGAAACCATAATTCAACATGCATATAACATGAGCTTTCTCCAATTACTCCCTTCTTCTTGATGGTTTAGTCCCTATGGAAAAGAGTTACATTTGGAAGGAATGAGATTAGTAAGAGAAAATCAACTATAACATTAAGCATGCATCAATTACAAGCATTCCAACCTTTTTGTTATTAATAGGGAACTACTTTACCTCATACATGTAGCACTATAACATACAATAGCCAAGGCACTAAAAGCAAGAAGTATAGCTACACAATCATCATCGTCGTCGTCGTTTAGCTTAACCACATAATAGCACATGAAATTGCATAGCAATTAGTGCTACACTTAACATTAAAGTTAATTAAATCTTACTACCTTTCCTCCAATGCTTTCCTTGCCTCTTGATCTTGGTCCTTTCTTCCACAAATGTCAAAGCCTAAAATCAGATTTTAAAAGGGAAACTACACATCACAACTATGCTACATCGACATAACTTGAAGTTCAAGAAACCCTTAACCTCTTTGTTCTTGAAATTTTGGAATTGATTTCCAACAACTTAAAAATTCTCTCAATAGGTCAACTATACATAATTTTCCTTGTAGAATCTAAATATGAGCTTAGAATTTTCAAAACACATCTCCTCCCTAATGATTTTGATTGGCCCAGAGGTAGTGATTATAACCCTTTAATATTCAATTTCATTTTAATGCATTCTAATGCTTATGGCTTAGGTTTACCCTACACAAAACTTCATTTTAAAGCCAATAGAAGCATTAAAACATACAAAATCTGATCCTAGGGCACAATCACTGTTTGGCCGAAATATACATATAGGTTCCTTAACATGAATTTCATTCCATAATCATGTAATACCACTTAAAACAATCTGTAATCCATGCATTTAACTTAGGTTTAACATCATATTCTTTCTCTCCCAACCCTTACATAGTTTGACCAGCACCAAAGCTAAGGAGAAACCACCAATTTCAGCCATAAAACTCAAAGAAACTAATCAATATACAAGGTAGAACATCAAACTAACATTGGATGCAACCTTGTGTGATCAAATCTTCAAGCTTCTCCTTGATTACACTTCAAGAAAAATTTTGCAAGAGATTCTTGATTATTTCATAATCTCTTATAAATCCCATAGAAGTTTCATAAATTTTCTTGAGATTTATCTAGCCTCATAAGTATTTATTTAGAATTTGCCCGAATAAAACCCCAATTAACATAATTGGACTTTAAATTCCCTTAAAGATTAAGCAGGGGTATTTTAGGAATAAAATCACTTGTACAATATCTTATAATTCCCAAGACACTTTATCCTTATTTTTTCTTAATTTTCTAAGGCCCAAAACTATTTTTTATAATTAATTTTTAACCAATTTCCCTAATTAGTGAATATCCAATAATTACTGAAAACTCAGTAATTATTGCTTTCTATCATAATTTCAACTTTTGAGCCTAGAATACTATCCATGGACCTTTTCTCCACCTTCCATAATTATTTGCTAAATTTTTGGGAATTTCTAACATATTTTCCCAAAATTTTCATATTTCTTTCTATTATTCCGGCCCTTAAATATTCAGGGACTTCCTTACCCTTAGTTATAAAATTTCTGGATGCGACACTTCTCATGTCATTATTGCCCACCATTGATTGAATTAAATGGTTGGTTAGGGAGAGGGTGAGATTCAGGAGAATCTCAGTAGCAAACAATACCATATTAATCATGCTAGATGGATGCTAATTCACTACACGTAACTTGTTTATTCTCTTGTCAATTAGTGACATATTAGCATGCTCAAAGCTAACTTCTTGATGCATGGCCATGGAGACATAATCTACTCATTATGAATAACAATTACAGCAGCCAAAAAATGTCAAAATAACATTCAAATAACATGTACACAGCAACACACAAGCATACAACATCAAGTAATGACAATAGGTAAGTTCACTACCTTGCACCTCAAGCTTTCCTCTTGCTTTTCCTTTAATTCCTTGACTCCCCCATCATGTGGGCATTCGGTCAACATCACCAAACATCCTCTTAGATATTCTCACATCCTAAACATAATCACATTGATCATACAATCCATTAGGACCAAGAAATTATATAAACTTCAGGACTAGCTCTCTTGAACTCAACCTTTCCTCTAAATTTTTGAATTAATATTCTAGCTTTGTAAAAATTATTATCTTAGGCCAATTCTACTCAATTTTGCCCAAAAAATCCAAATATGTGCTTCGATTCATGAAAATCCAACTCCTTCTCCAAAAATCAGCGTGGCCGAATAGGGGGTTCATAACACCAAAAATTTCAATTTTAATTCTAATGCTTCCAATGCTTGTTCTTTAGGTTCATCCTACACCATTTTCCATTTTAAACCCATTGAAAGCCTTAGGATCATCAAAATCACATCCTAGGTTATAGTTCTCATCTTGGCTGATCCATACCCTTACTGAACCAACCATGAAATCTTTTTAATAACAACTTAAAACCACTTGAAACAACCTTGAATCAAAGTATTTTAACTAAGTTTAATATCAAAATCTTCCTCCCCTAACTCTTATTAATTTTGGCCAGCATCTCCTCTTAGGAGATTCCATATTTTTCAACCATTGAACTCAAGAATATAAAGCAAGAAACAGTATAGAACAACCTACTAACCTTAGATCCAAGCTTTGTTGATCAAAGGTAGGTGTCCTTCTCTTGATTATGCTTCAAGAAATAAAATTGCAAGAGTTTCCCCTAGTATTCTCATGTTGACCAAAATAAAGGGGGAGGAAGTGTCTATTTATAGCCAAAAATTTGGCTTGAATGGACTAAAATGCCTTTGGTGGCTAATAGAAAGAGTAAGGGCAATCTTAAAACTTCAAGTGCACTTTTGCATCATCATTACATCATCTTCTTGCATCATCCTTATATCATTCTTCTAGAAGGTGCCAAGTGTCACAAATGTGGTGGAGGAGAAGAGAGATTAAATCCTAGCCATTGGATCAAAACTTAATCCTTAAGTTTCTTCCTAATTTACTTGGCTCATGCTTCTCCGGCTTTCTTGACGGTCTTCTGAAGCTCAAAAAATTCATCTGCCTGCTCTATAAATTTCCTTTTATTCTGGAAAATATCTATAAATTTTCTTAAGCCATAACATTTCTTTTAAGCCTTGAATAAAAATCATTTACTAAAGTGCCCATTTATTGGCATAATCAGCTTTTTAATTTATTAAAGCCATTCTATTGGCCTTTTGGTTGCAGGACTAATTTTATAAATCACCTTTCAACCATTTAATCTCTTTTTTACGTATATTTTTGAGGTCTCTTGCTATTTTAAACAATTACCTCAAACGGTGCACTTTTTACCAGCTATAACCTTATAAATTCCATTTAAGTTGCCTTAGGGGTATTTTTGTCATTTCTCTTTACAAGAGAGCCTTAAAATATTATTTTCCATTTTTAGGGATTTATCCAGGAATTTCCTGTATACTTTCTATTTTTACCCCTATTGGCCATAACTTTCGGAATTTATAGTTTAGTCCTTGCTTGGACTTAACTTCACACAACCGTCTCTTTGAGGTTTCTAACTTAACCCTTAGCCTGTTTCTAGTTTCTTTTCTCTTTCTGGGTCCTTGAACTTTACTGGAGTCTCTAGCCTTGGTGATACTTCATGTAACATCCCCACTTACTAACCAGAACTAACCATGATAGAAAGGACTAAAACTAGTAAACATACCCTATCATGGTTATTTACGAGCAATCATATCACTAAGGGGCTAACCATGATAGAAAAGCATTCAGCCTTAATTAAGATTATCATGGTTAGAAAAAGAATAACCTATATTTATAATCATGGCAAACATGGTTATAAAACAATACACCTTTGAATGATAAATTATAATAGCAGTTTATATTTGACTATATTAGTCAATACTGGCAACAACTAAACTTGTAAAAATTACCATTATCACATCGTGGATCCACAATAATTCAATCACATGCAATTTAAGGGCCTTGGGCCCACTACCAACACTCTAGTCTAATATTCAGACAAAATAAACCAAAGATAGAAGGTATAATACGTTCACTAAGTCAAACGACATAAAAATATGAGAAGGTAAAATAAGTCCTAAATGAATGCAGTCCTGATACGTGGCAATATATGAAATGATTGCATAAAATAAGGTCCAAAAGCTCTACACTGTCAGCTACAGCTATTGAGCCTCAGGAGTCTTCCCTAAAGGTCCCTCTAACGTATTGTTTCCTGAAAATGGTAAAGCAACGGGAGTGAGACAACGTCTCAGTAACTAAATCCCTACCTATCACACACCCTAGCATGGGCTAGTGAGGTGTCAGGTGGGATGCACAGAGTTAATAATAGTTGATAGACATCTATTTAACATTTAAACTCACAATAGTCATATAAGACAAATATTTCCACTAATTTCATGTAGCTGATACATTTCAAAAAAAATAACATACTATTTATTTATTTAAAAGATATAAATATCAATGAACATCCCATGTCATATACAATTCTTGAACCCAAATCCATCCTTATATCCTCCTTATTTCCGTCGACTGGACCCATGGGCTAAGTTCTTTCTATTTGACTGGAAACTCTGACAACCTCACCACACGAATGATGTGGATCGGCCAAAGACCACAGAGTACTCGGTGGACTGTGGTTTCTGTTGATCTAAATGGCTTAAAAAAGAATGAGAAAATCAATTTGGACTTGAGTAATCCGCTTGAACACTATTCCAATTGGTTGAGCATCGCAAGAGAATACTGCCCAGAAGGAGTTAAAAGATTCTATTGCAATATGGAATCTGTGGAGGAATTTGATGAACAAGATAATCTGGTGAATGATTATCTAAAAGTCAAACTAAGACAAAACCTTCAATCTCACCAGTGCCAAGCTGAATGAAATTCTAGGGACTCAAGAATATGTGAGGGGAGGTGATATGAATGAGGTGAAAGCCTATAAGGTTTTGATACAGAATGACAACTATCCTGGTGAACTAAACTTCCCCCCAAAGAAAATGTGTGATTATTACAGAATAATCCACTATATATACTCAAGGAGTATGGTCAATAAATTTGGCAGTTTTTCACATCTGAACCAAGATGATTACCTTTTATTGGCCAAAATAATCAGTAGAGAAAAGATCAACATAGGGGATCTGATTTTTAATAAAATGAAGGACTTTGTTCTCAACAAGTCCAAGTCTACACCAATCCCATATCCTCAACTGGCAACCTATCTCCTTCAAGTGCATAATATTGCACCCTTTGAGCCAGGAGAACTTAAAGTGAAGGTTCCTGTATTTGGCATAAATTAACTCAACAAGATGAGAATATCAACACCATTTAGACCATCACAAAAACTATCACAGAAAGAAAAAGGATAACAACCAGTGGCTAGCACCTCCAAACCCTAGGACGAGGCAAAATTCACTGCAGCTCCCTCTAATACCTCTGGACCCTTATTTATGGAAACATCAATTAGAGAGATATTCCAGGTACAACTTCAAGAATTTAAGAGGAGAGTTTATGCCACGGCCAGAGACTATGGGGAAATTTCAAACAAGAAATTTGATGGACCCTCCAAGATGTTGGATCTTCCTCGTCAAGCCATGGTAGTCTTGGAAAAAGAGGTCTCACAAAGGTTTGATCATGTTGACAAGGAGATCAGAGAGCTGAAGAGCTTGGTTACCTCACTCTGCACAAACTTTTTGGCCCCTAATACTTCCTTCAGTGTTAAGGACCTTCTCTCTCACCCACCATCTCCTCCTCACCTCGAGCCTGAACCACCTACTTCACCTATACCCACTTCTCCTACTTCTACTTCACCTTCTGTCCCTTCCACATTATCTCCTACTCCTCCTCCTGCTACCTTAGCCATTATCACAGTTCCTTAACCTGCTCCCTCTCTAAATCTTCCACCTATTTCTCAGGCCCTTTCTCCCCTTTCCCAGCTTCCCCCTCTCCCTATTCCCATCACCTTACCTACCATCTCTTCTCCTTCTCCATCCTCTGATGCTGACAAAAAAAGGGAGAAGAAATATGCTTAATCCTTTTGTGTTTTCACTATGATTTCTGTTATGGTTTCATGTATTTGTGTTATTCAAATTTTGAGATTTATGCTTTCTGTTATGCTGACCGTACTTATATGATTCAGTTGTGCATTTATGATAGTTTGATGTTTTTCGATATTTTTTCTATCATAAGTTCCTGTTTAAATCTGGATCCAGCTTAAGTGTTTTATCTGATAAAACTTGTTTAATCTTGCACCTATATTTTGTCATCATCAAAAAGGGAGAGAATGTTAGATTTAAGGTTTTGATGATAATAGTTTAAGTAATTTCTGGCTTAGTAAGTTGATCGATCAAAGGTTAATCGATCACCTAACAGATAAAGTATCTCAGTATAAAAGTAACTTAGCAGTAAATTTTATCGATAACTTGCTAGATAAATCTGTTTTTATGTGTTGATCAATCATTTTATCGATCAAGGTTAACACTGTTTAGTATACAAGTATACAGAGAATTATCCATCAATTGATTGATAATGTAATGATCAAAAAACTAATAGATAAAGAAACACAATTCATCTTTGAGGCTTTCTCAGCCTTCCTTATACACATAATTCTCTTTTGAAAGGATATAAAGGCATTGATGGATTTAAAGTCTTACTCTTACAAAATTTCTTCTGAAAGTCTCTGTGTTTATTTCTTACTGTTTATCAATCACATATTCAATCATCTGTTGATCCATAAGCTCATCGATAAATGTACACATATGTGACTAAAGCCTTCTTTGTATTTAATCGAAAACTTGATCGATCAACTACTTATCAATTAAGTTATCGATCAAGTATGGCCAGTTCATAATTAAAGTACCTGATGATTGATTCATTGCTTTTCCAGTTAGAATATGAATATCAATGTTCATTATTTGTTCAACTATCTACACAAGTTTCCTTTTAAAAAACAACTCACTTGCTTCAAGTGTTGCTATAGATTACAAAGTACAATGGTTATTTACTAGCCCTTAACCTATTGTGTTAGAGGCATTAATGGAGAACCACTGTTGCAACTATGAACACACGCAACCGAACTTTCAATAGCTAGAAGATCTTCAGTCTGATGGATAATTAAACTTCTCCAACTATAAAAGGCGTAAAGAGCATTGAATAAAAGTACTGAATACGCGAGCTACCCTCTGCAGAAAGATTTACTATTGCATTCAATACTTTGTTTTCTCACTAAGCTTCAGTGTTTATTACAGATTGAACCCAATTGTTCTATATTATTTCATATCATTTTAAGGGTTTTTATCATAGATTTTGGCTCCTTTTTATGATAATTATGCTTAATTTAGACTAAGAGTCTTGCTTTGAGTTAGTGTCTTTTTTAGGGTAAAATTGTCATAATTGGTTATTAATTGTATTTAATTAATTTCTAGGACAATTAGTGCTTTAAATTGTTGCTTTTCATTGTAGGGCATTTGGGAATTAGAGCCAATATTGTACTGTGGCAAAAAGTCTGAAAAGGTGCATCAGTGACTATTCTGGAATAGTTCACCGTGGCAAACTTTTGAGTTTGCTGCAGCCAACTCCTTCATAACAGTAATGTTAGATTCGGATCTAGAACGCAAAAATGGACCCTATACTCATATGATCTAACCCAGATTGACCTCTAATACCCTTAGAAACCCTATTTTTGATGAATCACTCCATTTTATCATCTCCAACACCTCTATTTTCTTATCTTCTTGCCTCTCCACCTCCATCTTCTTCCCTATCCATTTCCTTCAACTTTCATTCATTCCATTTCATTTCCTTCTATTTCTAGCTGCCATGGTTGACAGATTCACTTCGGTTGGAGTTTTTCTTGAAGCTATGGAGGGCTAGGGTTTATCAACTCTTGAAGAATGGTAGAGTGGCATGAGTTTCCAAACTTCAAAGGGGAGTTTAGTTTCAGTTTGTAATTTTTAGTTATGATTTATGGCTTTCTATGTCTAGGAGTTGTAAATTGTTAGTTAGGAACTTGGGATTGATACTGTAATTATTGGTTAATGATTACATTTGTAGTTGGATTGGTTAATGTAGAATTTTATGCTTAAATATATGTGGTCACATATATGCTTCTTTGTAACTCTCTTGATTCTCTCTCATCTTGCATGGTTGTGTTTTGATACTGAGTTGATTGTGGGCTATATTGAACCAATTTCATTAATCATTCTCAAATTACACATTAGGGGAGCTTAACAATGTTTTCATTAATGAAGTTCATTGATTTAAACATTGGAATCAATGAGTTATTGAGGTTGTTATTCTAGAAAACCTAATGGATTTGTGAGACTCCCAATATCTTAAGTGAACTAGGATTGCCATTAAGACCATTCTCAAGAGATTTCCTATCATTCATTTCCATTCCATCATCATTATCCAAAAACACCAAAAATATAGTAGTTTAGATTCATTTCCATTGCATATAGTTTAGTTACATTTCAATTTAATCTTAAAAACCCAAAACCCCCATTTCATTGTATTGCATGGCATTTAGTTTAGCTTAGGTCATTAATAAAGGCTCCCAAAAGTGAACACGACCCAGATTGCACCGCTATATTGTATCTCTTGGATATGATTATAAATTTCTTGCATTTGACCCCAAGGCATAACGACACAATCAAATCAATTACTCATTTACTCTGTAAGAGAGTTTGATATACCTTTTACTCATTTTCTAAGAGTAACTCAAGAGTGTGGACTTTTTAGAGGGATTGTAACCTTATAGGTAGTAAGGAGGAGTAATTGAGAAATCAATTAGTGTACCGAGGTGCCAAGAGCCCGTTTAATCTTGGGATCATAGTGGAAATCTCAAAGGTGTTTGGAGGACTAGACATAAGTCAAGTAGTTAAGACCGAGCCAGTATAAATTCTATGTCTTCACTCTACAGTGAAATCCTTCTAACTCTACCTTCTCTATTTTATTTACTTCATTGTTTTATTACGTTAAATTTTTATAACTCACCCAATTTACCCCTTCTTGGGTGAAGCTGCCACTAAAATTTCTTATTGTTGATGGCTTCCAAATACCCCCATTATGTGGCATCTTGCACATGCAACAATAGGGAGAAGGAGGCTGATTAACAGTGAATAGTAACCCGAGTAGTTATGTTAAAATTTTAAATCCGCGGGCTTGTGCCATGATCTGCTTGAACCATAATGTTGACGAATGCTTGCTCTGAGGGGTTAAAGGCAGGACGGTTCACACATCAAGATCTTCAAATCAATAGTCATCATGTTAAAAAAATCCAACTACATGATTTTTAATGATTTTTTAAAATTAAGGTTTAGAATCTGGAAAAAGAGTTTTTGCCAAATGGACAAAGGTGACTTCCACAAAAACCTGACACTTTTTTAAATGGAATTGATTTACAAGACTATTTTTCCTTGAAAGAGCATTCAAATAGCATTTTATAGAAGTTTGAACCACTCCAATTTGATTTTTTTAAATTAAGTTATGAATTTATGAAGTTGGACTAGAAAAAAGGATTTTTACTCGGTGAACAGTAAAAATCCAAAAATCAGTGTTTTTCATGGATTTTTGAGCCTAACACCATCCAATGTGGTCTAAAATGATTCTAATTGAACCCTAAGTCGATACGATAGTAAGGTGTGACAAATCTCCCTTCTCCTCCACCACTTTTGTGACGTCTAGGACCTTCTAGAAGAATAAGGTAAAGATGATGCAAGAAGATGATGCAATGATGATGTAAAAGTCAACTTGAAGTTTCAATATTGCCCTTACTCTTTCTCTTAGCCACCAGGGGCATTTTGGTCCACTCAAACTAAAGTTTGGGCTATAAATATCCCACCATAGAAGAGTATTTTGGCAGCCATTTGTAGAGGGAAAACTCTGCTAAAAATTAGAGAGAAAAACGTGGGGTTGAAGCCAAGAAGAAGGAACAAGATTCAAGCTCCAAGATCAAGGTATGTGATGATTATAGCATCTGCCTTGATGCTTATTTCAAATAAGTTACTGTTTGAATATGATTCTGAAATTTGGCATGATTAAAGTATACTTTATAAGCTTTAAACCCATAGGAAGAACACCTTATTTGGGTATATGTACGATTTATGGTGATTTTTTGAAGTTAGGGCTTGAAATCTGGAAATAGTGTTTAACCTTAGAAAGAGTGGCAAATTCTGTACAATTTTGGTACTATTTCATATAGAATTGTTCTTGAAACTATTTTTTCTTTAAAGAGAACTTAAGGAGCTTTCAGTGAGACTTAGAACCACTTAGTTTTGATTCTTCTAGAATTAATTATGAATTTTCAAAGTTGAGCAAAAATTCTGAAATTTCTGTGCGAACAGTATCTGTGAAGCAAAATTTTCAGATCTGATCTTCTTGAATCTAAGACCATCCAAAGTGGTCCTAATTGACAAGAAATAGATCTTAAGGATAGAAAATGATGAGGTTTATATTAGAAAAGTTAGAAAGAAAACCCTAAAACCAAGAGAAAGGGTTGAGGTTCAAGAGAGCTAGTCTTGAACATTATGTAATCTCTTACTCCTAATAGATTGAATGATCAATATTGCTATGTTTAGGATCTTGAAGCATCCAAGAGGATGTTTGATTGCTGTTGATCGAAAGCTCTTATGGTTGGAAAGTCAAGGGAGTCAAACGAAAAGCAAGAGGAAAGCTTGAAGTCCAAGGTAGTGTGAACTTACCCTTTATTTGCTTGATGTGGTATGCTTATTTGTTAGTTTATATTTGTTGATGTTTGAATGATGTTGTGACATGATGATTGTTGCTGGAAATGATGTTTTTAATATGTTTTCATGGCCATGTATTTTTATACCAAGCATAAAGCATGATGGCATGTTACTAGTTAACTTAAGTTTATGGAAAACTACATACCATACGTTAGCATCTATCTTGTGCATGTATGTGATAATTTTGCTAGTGAGATTGCTTCGAACCTCACCCCTCCCTAACTAACCATTTAGGTCAACCATCAATGGGCAATAATGGCATGAGAAGCAAGGAGAAGAAAGTGGAGAATTATTCATGTTAATGAATGAGATTGTTGATGAATGTGTAATTCTCTTATTTTGTAAATTATGTGTATGGATGCCAAGGATGCCATGTATTTAATTATAATGCTTATGGCATGTATAGAAATGTATGAGAATAAATGGGAAAGTGTTAACCCAAGTTATGTACGCCAAAGAAAGAAAAAGAATTAAAGTGAAGAGTGGTTAAGGGATAAAACCCAGGTCCTGGGGCAATGAGTTTGTAGGTCCAGTTTGACCTACCAAATGAATGAGTTAAGTCACGAGATTTGGCAAACTTATATTAGATATCCCAAGCTTTAAAATGAGAGGTAGATCATCTCAATTGGATATGTACACAAGGAGTTACAAATTTCTAAATTTGAGGCACAAAATCTGGAAGTTCCTGATTTTTCCAAATGAACAGTAATATTTATTGATTAAATTGTACGAATTGGGCAAGGATAAGTCCAATTAGATATTTTTTCCTAAAGAGCTTTCAAATAGTTTTTTGTATAATTTTAGAACACCTCAATACATTTTTTATGGAATTAGTTATGAATTTTTAAATTTGGGCCTGTAATATGGAATTTAAACAGTAAATAGTAACCCAAGTAATTATGTTACAATTTTTAAATCCACAGGCTTGTGTCATGATCTGCTTGAACCATAATGCTTATGAATGTGTATTCTGAGGGGTTAAATGAAGGACATTCCATTTTAGTATCAGAGCAGAGGTTCTAGCAAGTATCTAAAGAGAGCAAAGGTTCTAATAAGTGTTTAAACAAAACAGAAGTTTTGGTAAAGGTTCTGACCAAGGTGTAAGTAGAGTATTGGTTCAAGCAAATCCTAGTATGAGAGAAAACCTAAATAGAAAAATAACGAGTTACAAGGATTGGTCCAACTGAGATTAAGATTTTGAGGTGCTTTCACTAAGGGACATGGACATGGAAGAGAAATAAGAAATAACAGAAAGTAACCTGAGAAATAAGTAGTCAATGCTAAGAGACTCCACTTTAGGAAAGGAATGGTTGGGCTAAAAGTGTCACACCTTACTATTATATCCATTTAGGTTTCATTTAAAACCACTTTAGACCACATTGGATGGTCTTGGGCTCACTTTTCACCTTAAAAACGCTAAATTTCGGATTTTTACTGTTCATCGGGTAAAAATCTAGTTTTTCTGGCCCAACTTCAAAAATTCATAACTTATTCCAAAAAAATCCAATTGGGGTGGTTCAAAATTCTATTTAAATCTCTTTAAGTCATATTTCAAGGAAAAATAATCTCATGATCTAATTCCTTATGAAAAAGCATAAGGTTTTTGTGAAATGCAACACTGTTCATTTGCCAAAAACCCTTTTTCCCAGATTCTAACCTTTAACTTTGAAAAATCATTAAAATTTGTATACTTGGCCATTTTTAACGTATTAGCTATCAAACTAAATCTCAGGACGTTATCTATAACCATACCAAATTTTGTGATTAAACGTGTCTAGGAGCATAGTCAAAAAGTCACATGAACATGGCAAAGTCAGTGTGCTTACAGCACTGTTAGCTTAATATATACATAACCAAGAAGGGTCCACAAATTTTATGGCAAAACACCATACTTTAGCCTCCAATCTGCAGCTTACTCATAGAAGTTTCAGGCCCTAAAATGTTAGATTATATTTTGGGGATGAGATTTTAAGAAATCCCAGTAGCAAGATAGCATAACCGAGGAACAAGAAAATAAACAACATGTGCATTCATAATACATCAATCAAGCATCAGTCATCAGTCACAGCAATATAATTTAACATAGCCATCTTAGGAACATACATAGCAATCAAGCATGCCAGACCAACCTACTACGGTTAGCTGTAACAATACAAGTCCTATGTCAGTACTACAAAAGTCCAACTGACTACCCAAAATGGGAAATAGTGAAACTCTCAGGGCTCTGGGTCCATTAACTCAACATCAGATCCCAATGTCGGGTACAAATGACAAAACTCATTCTTCTATCAGGGTATAAACAGGAGCATATCCGTCGTCATTAGGATTCAATCTTCTGTATCTACTCAAGGAAACGTATTCCTTACAAAGATCTCGAGGGCATCAATGAGATCGTGGAAGCTAGCACTATTCATGTGACTACAAACGTCTCTCACACCATTTTTTCCAAAGCCGGGTCTGAGGGAGTACTCTAAGTAATGCTGATAGCCAGTCCATCATCTCTAGGGTAGCATCTTCCCTAGTCACATAATGGTAGAGCTTTCGGATATCCTCTAGATATCTTAGGCACACATGGGCATTCAGATTCTCATCGAGCTTAATGTACCAGCCCCTCTCCCTAAAATCCCTGGCTAGGTCCTCTATGGTGTGAAATTCTTTCATAATTGGAAGTAACTGGTCTTCACTAGGTCTAGCTCCAACATCATCAGATATTTCAATGACCTCAATCCTTTAAAGATCATTGGAAGCAACAGTGGCTATGTCAGGTGGAGGGTTACTCTCCCATAAAGTATCATAGTACAAATCTGCTACAAGGCTATAGTCCTCATCCTTATCGAACCATTGAGGGAAAGGTTCTCCTGGTCTCCTCTGGTTAATTGAACCCTCTGAGTCACTATTGTGGTCACAACAAGCCATTCTACTCCACCCTACATTACAATAACCAAACCATCTAATAATTAGACAGTAGTATTCTTTTGCAATAATATGTCAATTTTCCTTTTAACTGACATATTAACTAAGCAGAGCATTCTATCCTATGCTAGAACCTCCGCTCTGATACCAAAAATGTCACACCTTACTATTATATCCATTTAGGTTTCATTTAAAACTACTTTAGAACACATTGGATGGTCTTGGGGTCACTTTTCACTTTAAAAACGCTAAATTTCAGATTTTTACTGTTCAGCGGGTAAAAATCCAGTTTTTCTGGTCCAACTTCAAAAATTCATAACTTATTCCACAAAAATCCAATTGGGGTAATTCAAAATTATATTTAAATATCTTTAAGTCCTCTTTCAAGAAAAAATAATCTCATGATCCAATTCCTTATGAAAAAGTGTCAGGGTTTTGTGAAATGCAACACTGTCCATTTGCCAAAAACCCTTTTTCCCAGATTCTGACCTTTAATTTTGAAAAATCATTAAAATTCGTATACTTGTCCATTTTTAACGTATTATCTATCAAAATTAATCTCAGGATGTTATCTATAACCATACCAAATTTTGTGATTAAACGCATCCGGGAACATAGTCAAAAAGGCACGTGAACACGGTAGAGTCAGTGTGCTTACAGCACTGTTAGCTTAATATATACATAACCAAAAAAGGGTCCACAAATTTTATGGCAAAACACCATACTTTAGCCTCCAATCTACAGCTTGCTCATAGTAGTTTTAGGCCCTAAAATGTTAGATTATATATTGGGGATGAGATTTTAAGAAATCCCAGTAGCAAGATCAATCAACCAAACATTAACATGCATCATTATAAAGCATTTCAACATTAGCTATCATAGGAGAACTAATCTTTTATAAATAGGCAACCTTAACATGCAAGGCCATGGCAATAAATGAAAGGAGCAACCATATCACAACATCATAGTTCAACCATATAATAGCAAGCATACATGCCATAAATAACAATGCAAAGTTAACATGAATGGCTAATTAGATCCTACTACCCTTAATCCAATGCTTTTTGTTTTTCTTGTTGTTCCTTCTTGCT
Organism: Neltuma alba; assembly: GCF_004799145.2. NCBI lineage: Eukaryota > Viridiplantae > Streptophyta > Magnoliopsida > Fabales > Fabaceae > Neltuma > Neltuma alba. The sequence continues at coordinate 23,296 of NW_021636841.1, forward strand.
TCCATAAGTGCCAAACCCTAACATGGCAATCCACAAAAAGGGTAGCAAGAATCATCAACCATTCCTCATAAAATCAATAGCATAACTCAAGTAACTCCTAAGCCCCTTAAAGCTTCCATTCTTGTTCTTGAATCTTTAGAGTTGGTTTCCATAAACCCTAAAAACTCCCTCTTGACTCAACCCCATATGATTTTTTATGTAGATTTAAAATTTCTACTTGGATTTAACAAAATAAACTTTTCTCTTCCAGTTTCAGCTTGGCCGAACCCTTAGGGTTTAAAACCCAAAAATTGCAACTTTGATTCTATGGCTTCCAACACTTGTTCTTTAGGTTTACCCTTCACTATTTTTCATTTTGAACACAATGGAAGCCTCAAAACTTTGAAAAACATATCCTAGGGTTCAAATCTTGCTTTGGCTGAAAATAGCACTCAAGGAAATAACCATGAAAAATGCTTCAAAACCAACTATAATCACTTGCAAACACTAGGATCTAACTTGTCTTGTTATGTCTTAGCAAGTGTGATGAACAAAACTCCTTTCCCCTTTTATTATTTAGTTCGGCCAACCATTAGAGAGAGAGGGGACATATTTTTCAACCATAAAAGAGAAGGAAAATAAGGCAAGAACACATCTAGAACTAAGAACTCACCTTGAATTCTTGATTGAATGACCAAAGTTGATAGCTTTTCCTTGGTTCTCCTTCAAAACCTTCTCTTTTCTCTCTTCCTCTCACTTGGCCAAAACTTTGATCAAAAAAATGGGGAGGATGAGCTCATTAATGCTCACAAAATATCCCATCTACCCACATTAATGAGAAGCCAAGTGTCAAGTGCATACTTAGTCTGGCATTTTCCCTTTTAATTAACTTAATGACAATTGAAATTAATTTCAAAAGTCAAGATCCTCTCCATTGGTAGCTTGAAACTTGGAAAGCTCTAATTACCATCTATTAAAGGCTTGACAAGTGGCAACTTGTGGGCCAAACAAAGTGCAAGACTCTACTTCTTGCTTTATCGGTGCACTTTTACTCCGGGTTTAACTTCTTTTTTATAATTACAGTACTCTGGCCCCTGTAATTATTTTCTATCAGATTCATAAATTATTCTCCTTATTTTTATCTTTCCAAATTTCCCTCTTTGTCTCAAATTTAATTTTCCAATAATTAAATAAAAAGGAAAACTAATTTCCCTCTTTTTATTGATTTTTCCCACTTTTCAAAAGAATTGGGAAAAATCTTGGACACTTGAGGGTCTTATTTTAATTCCATAATCTCTTATAATTCCTTGGGATATCATAGGAATTTTCTTGGGATTTTATTCTTCTTAAAAGTATTTATTTGGAATTTTCCAAATAAAGACCTTAAACTAGCTTAAATTGCCCTTAAATTCCTTTGTAATTTCTCTAAGGGTAAATTGGTCATAAAACCAATTTTATAATCCCATATAATTCTCAAAGAATATTTTCCTTATTTTTTCTTAATTTTCTGAGACTCGAAATTATTTTTTCATAATTATTATTGACCAATTTTCCTTAATTAGTCAAACTTTTCATAATTGGCTTGGAAAATATATAATTATTTTCTACCAAAATTCTTCTATTTCTCCTTGTCATTTTTGGCCTTTAAATATTTAGGAATATCCTTATTCCTAGTTGTCATATTACTAGATGTGACAAAAAGAGTTTAACCAAGGAATAAGCCAAAGTTGAAAGACATCCCTAGAGGGTAATGGCTGAGAGTATGGTAAGCTATGAAGGGGTAGGAGTCTAGACCCTAATAGGGAAGTAGGATGACAACCTAAACCTTAGGTGATTGATTAAGGTACCTGACTAGAATGCCACATAGCAGAGATGTTTTAATGATTAATGCCTGCTGTGTAATATGGTCACTTTATGATTAGTATATGACCACAGAAACGAATGGTTAAGGGTATAGTAAGCTAGTTAGAGGTATAAGTCAATATCATAGCGAGGGAACCGAATATCAACGTATACCTTAAGTAATCAATATGACCTCGATAAAGGCAAGGTAACAGGATAAGATGTTTGAGGTTTGTTCAAATTCCTGAATAGAGGTTAAAACCCCTAAGGGATATTGAACTAAGAGAGATAGAGATTAGATGATAATGAATAAAGGGTCAATGATGACCTAGGTGCCTAACCTAGATACCACAGAGCAAGATGATTAAATGTTCGCTGTGTGATGTGATAAGGATATGGTGATCAATACCTGACCATAAGAATAATTGGTCAAGAGGGAAAGAAAGTTAGAAAGAGTAAAGTCAGGCTTTGAGGATAGAGATGAAAGGAAATGAATAAGAACACGATAGGTGGATGGTTTCATTAGGAATTGATACATAGAGAAAGATAAACAAGTTCCTGATGATACCTAGAGCTTGATAATGCTTAGATTCATGATAATGTTAGGGACTAAATAGTATTCTTTTATGTCCTTAAGGCATCCAAGAGCGTGCAGCCATGGCACTCAGGCTATTAAGAAATTTAAGAAATGAGATTCCTATAGATAGATGACACTGCCTGAATAATTGAGTAATCTAGTAGAGAGGCTCCCTTTGATAGGGATATAGTATTTATCACACCTTCATTTTAAACCCCATTATACATCCTTTAGAACCATTTGGAATCATTACACGATGCTCAAAGTAGGTAAAAACCAAGATTTAAAATTTTGATTTCGGATACTATTCATGTAACCCTTAAAAAAATCAGGTCAACTTTGAAAAATCATAACTAAATGTAGAAAAATCAGAACAGAGTGGTTCTAAGTCTCACATGAAGCTTATGAAATGTTCCACATAGGAAAAATGTTCACAGGTATTAATTTCTCAGAGATCAATGCTAGTTTCCACGCAATTATGTATTGTTCATTTGGTAAATTCTGAAATTTCTAGTATTTTTATCCAAATTCGAAAGGGCATAACTCTTTCTACAAAATTCCAAATTTAATGATCTACCACTTGATTTAAAGCTAAAAATGTGATCTATTAATCTACCAAATTTCAAATCCAGATTCAAACATTTTATATTAATTTCATATGCATCAAGTTTGGTCGTTTTTAGTCAAAGGTTATCCCCTAATTACCTTTGTTTTGGCTCTTTCAAAACCTTTTACCCATCCTTAATCATTTGGGGCTTAATACAAGCTTGAACATATATTCTACTATGCTTTCATATATTTAAACATAGACATACATGCTTGGCTCCCCTTAGGAGCTATTATCCAACAAACATTTCCAGAGTCATAATATTACATAACAAGTTTCAAAATTTACACTAGGGTACACTAATTGTTCATTAGGTCTCCGAGACAATTTCCTTACCTTTTCTCTTGCTTGAACCCCCTCCTAGGTGGTGTTAAACATAAGAGTGAGATTTCAAAGAAATCCCAGTAGCACAGAATCACAATTATCATGCATTCCTGCAAACACTACATGCAATGCTTTTGTGCATTTATCTTGTTTATATGTTCATGCTTTTATGCCATGGAAAGTAAGCTATCATACACATATTCAATGGACATAATGCCAAGGCAACATACTTCAAACATTGCAATCAACATTTGCAATAAAGCTTAGTCACATCATGGCACACATTGCACACATACACATTAACACATCAATGTAAGCAAAAAGCAATCAAATGTAATTCAATGCTACCTTTTGGTACTTGGTCCTTGATTTCCTTTAAGTTCAAGATGTTTTCTTGAGGATTTGGCAAGGTACCTATCAAACCAACACCAATGCCAATCATTCAACAATTATTCAAACACATTCCCTATTACTTAAACATTAAACCCTTTTTCTTAGGATTTTTTTTGGCCTAATTGTTTTCCTTTTGATTCAAGAAACTTCCTTGGCCATTCCTACATGGTTTTTCATGTAGAATTCAAATATCAAATCAAATTATACAAAATCAAATCCCTTCCTTAAGTTCTGGTTAAAACAGAAACGAATTTTTCCAAGGAAAATGTCAAAATTTCCAACTTTGATTTCTAATGCTTCCAAATTCAATTCCTCCATATAACCCTACACAAAAACGCCCAAGGAGTTCAATGGAAGCATCAAAACCATCAAAATCCAATCATAAGTCCATATATTCAAGATGGCTGAACACTTCCTCTTAGGCTCATAAATTTTCATATTTGATTCCAATGAATTTGAACATACTTTCTTAGCATAATCCTACATACCATCACATTTTAAATCCATTGGGACCTTTAAAACTTATTGAAAAAATTCCTACCCTTGAGTTCTTGAGTTGGCTAAACTGAAAAGTCATAGTTCATAGGGTAATTTCTTCCATAACCCATTCAAAACCACACCAAACATCAACAACACAACTCATACTCAATTTGCTATCCTTTCCTAGCACTTCCAGCACAACAGAAATGAAACAGCACTTCCCCCTCAAATTAAGTCACGGTTTGACCATGGAAAAAGCATCAAATTAAAGCCTAAACATACCTCAAGGAGTCTTGGATTAAAGCTTGATGATTAACTTTGGATTGGGAGTGATTTGAAGAGTGTTTGGAAGCCAAGAAGAAAATTTTGCAGAACCTCCCCTCTATTGTCCCAATTCTGTCTGAATTTTGAGTGCCTTGTGGGGGTATTTATAGACCTCATTTGCTGCCCAAAAACCTGCCCTTGGGCAGCTATTTCTGCCCAAAATAAGTGTAAAGGTCGGCCAAAATGAAGAACAAATCCTGGCCACACATGCTTTGACTCACTTTCCAAGAGAGTTGATCCAATGGTTGAAAATTTGCCCAGCACACAGCCAGCTGTTCTGATCATGATAAGCACTAATTTGGGCCTTGTTGGATGCTAACTAAATGGTAAAAACTGGTTAGGAAGCAATGGAATTAGTTGGGGTAATTTAAAAATTCATTCGGTCACATAATACCCGATTTCTTGCCCTCTATTGGGAAAAATAGCTAGGGGCTTCAAAAATTCCATTTCTTTTCATGATAATTCCCTATTTATTCCAAGAGTATGATCTAGAAGTTTTGGAAATTTTTCAAGATGTCTAGATATTTATTTCACATTTTCTCCGAAATTAGGTCCTTACCGATAGGAATTCGGAAATAAATTCCCCATAAATTATTTCCTGTATTTTTGATGCTTGGAAACAAGTTTATAAATTCATATATATATCCTAGGGAGTGTATCCATATTTTTCCTTGGATTTTTGGAGTCCTTAGGTAATTAAAATAATTTCATCACTTTAATTTCCCTTTATTTTTCCCTATTTTCCCAAAAATAATTATTTTTTTGGGAATTTTCACCAAAATTTATTTTGGGCTATTCTCACTCCCAAAACATCATGTGTGACTCAAAAACCTCTAATTCCACTTTTTTCTATTTTTAAGTAATTTTTGGAAATTTTTTTCAAAATTACCGTTTTGCCCCTAGGGACTCAATAAAGTCGATTTTGTCCCATTTTGGGTTTTCATGCTTTACTCATACCTTATGCTTATCAATCATATCTCATTTCGCACACTCCCATTACTAGGGTTCCAAATTTTGGGATGTTACAGTATTCAAGGAATGTACCTTGGCAAAGATTGCATATGAGGAAAGTCTTGACCATGAAGTACCTCTCTAACATTGGGAAGTGGGTCTCCAGACTAGAGCGATGCTGCTCTAGTGAGAGTAAGCCATCCTCTAAAAAAATGAATGGGAAAGTAAGTGGTTGAGTTGATGATGCTCTAGTCAGAGTAATCTGTCCTCCTACAGGAAAGTTAAAGTAGCCGAGGCAAGGCACAGGACGGACCTTACCCCAGAGAGAGAGAGAGTGAAACTGGTTAAGAGAACAGAAGCGTAATATGCAAACAGACAGGGTACTACGGAATACTGAAGGATAATGAGAATATGATGATATAAGTCCTCTCTTGATACTGTCCAAATTGTCAAGAGACAGTAAGGACTACAGAGTCTTAAGACAAGGCAGGCTGGCCTTGATGAAATGGCAAGTTAATGGGCTCTAGAGATGAGCCAGTACCTAAGGATTCGAAAGGCATAAGAAAAGGAATGTGGCCTAAGGAAGCTAAAACTAAAGGCTAAAGAAATATGGAAAGGCTAAGAATTCTAGGAGTTGACAAAAAGGATTGAGTAAGGCCTAAGAAGACAATGCTGATATCTGTGATCAGTCTTGCGGAATAATTAGTCAAGTACCAGCTGAGTAGAGATAACTTATTTTATTACTCAGTCCTGTGATCTGAAGTCTCCCGGGGATGGGAATATGGCTCAAATAGAGGGAAATTCTAGAGTCACAATGGATCTTGAAGAGGCTTATGGTAGAGCGCAATAGCTCCTGAGGTCATGAAAGACCAAGCCTAAGAGAAAGTAGTTGAGCCCTAAGAGCAAGAGTATAGTACCTTTTTGGGAAGACAATGACCAAGGATGAGTTTAAGATACTGAAATCTCCTTCAGTGGTGGGCTAATACAGAGAGAGTACCCTTGACTTGTTCCAGATATCTTTATTGTTGATTAGACTAAGCTCAATTCTATTCTAGTCAATGAAAGAAAGAAAAGAGATGTGCCCTTAAAGTAAAGAGGAATGATAGGGCATACCAAAAAGAATAGATAAAGGCAATATTAAAAGAAAACAAAATGTCATGGTATAGTAAAATACCATGAAGACAGGTATACTGTCATGGTATTATTATGAAAAAATGAGCCAAGAGCATAGGAAAAAGGTGAGCAGTAGTGCAACATGCTTAAAAGCAAAGGCCATGCCCATGTAAATGACAGAAAAGTATAAAATGACAAGTCAAGTAAGTATGGAGCCTAGGGCCGAAACCTGATAACAAAGTATAATGAAAAGTTGAAGAGGTCAAAGTTAAATATAAGCGGGGATATTCTCCTCAGTTAACCTTTCATTAAGGGCAAGAATAGAGGTTTGACCCGAAATTTCAAGGACGAAATTCTTTTGAAAGGGAGAGAATTGTAACATCCCAACTTTTAGGCCTAGAAGTACTAAAAATAGCCTGAATTGGATAGACTACCAGACTCTTTTTAGCAGAGATCCTAAAGATGAGAAAGGAAGTTAAATCATTTTTAGTGACTAAACTGCAAAGTGAAAGTTTTAAGGAGCTAAAGTGTAATCAAAGTTAAAGGCTCCAGTAAAGTCTTGAAGGCCTAGAAAGAGAAAAGAGATAGTTTTATGAGGTTGAGTTTAAGCAAGTGTAAAACTGTAAATTTAGAAACTTATGGCCATTAGGGGTAAAAAATGAAAAGTACACAAAAAATTCCAAGAAAATCCCAAAAAATGGGAAATAATATTCTAAGACTCTTTTGTTAAGAGAAATGATGAAAATACCCCTGGGACAGCTTAAATGGAATTTATAAAGTTATGACCGGTAAAAAGTACACTGTTTGAGGTAAATATTTAAAATAGCAAGAGACCTAAAAAATGTACGCAAAAATGAGGTTAAATGGTTAAAAGGTTGTACTCATTTATAAAATTAGTCCTATAACCAAAAGGCTAGTGGAATGGCTTTAATAAAATATAAAGCCAGTTATGCTGTTAAAAGGGTATTTTAGTAAATGATTTTTATGTAAGATTTAAAGGAAGTGTTATGGCCTGAGAAAATTCATCGATATTCTTTAGAATTGAAGGGAATTTATGGAGTGGACAAGAGAATTTTTTGAGCTCCGAAAGGCCATAAAGAAAGTAAAAAAAAACGTAAGACAAGCAAAGTATGAGGAAACTTAGGGAACAAGTTTTGATCCAATGGCTAGGATCTAATCTCCCTTCTCCTCCACTACTTTTGTGACACCTAGCACCTTCTAGAAGAATGAGGTAAGGATGATGCAATGATGATGTAAAAGTCAACTTGAAGTTCCAAGATTGCCCTTACTCTTTCTATTAGCCACCAAGGGCATTTTGGTCCACTCAAGCCAAAGTTTTGGCTATAAATACCCCACCTTGGAAGAGTATTTTGGCAGCTATTTGTAGAGGGAAAACTCATAACGTCCCAACTTTTGGGTCTAAAATTACCAGAAATGGCCTGAATTAGATAGGCTACTAGACCCCTTTTAATAAAGGTCCCAAAGAGGAGAAAGGAAGTAAAAGCAGTATCAGAGACTAAACTGCAAAGTAAAAGTTTACAGAGACTAAAGAGTAATCAAAGTTAGAGGCCCTAGTAAGGTCTCAAAGGCCCAGAAAGAGAAAAGAGGCTAGATACAGGCCAAAGGTTAAGTTAAAAGCCTCAAAGAAATAGTTTTATGAGGTTAAGCCTAAGCAAGGGTAAAACCATAAATTCAAAAAGTTATAGCCATTAGGGGGATAATGAAAAGTACAAAGAAAATTCCCAGAAAATCCCCAAAAAATAGGAAATAATATTCTAAGACTCTTTTGTAAAGAGAAATGACAAAAATACCCCTGAGACAGCTTAAATGGAATTTATAAAGTTATGGCCGGTAAAAAGTACACTTTTTGAGGTAATTATTTAGAATAGCAAGAGACATTAAAAATATATGCAAAAATGAGGTTAAACGGTTGAAAGTTGTACTAATTTATAAAAGTAGTCTCACAATCAAAAAGGCTAGTGGATTGGCTTTAATAAATATAAAGCCGGTTATGCCATTAAAAGGACATTCTAGTAAATGATTTTTATGCAAGGCTTAAAGGAAGTGTTATGGCCTGAGAAAATTTATATATATTCACTAGAATTAAAGGGAATTTATGGAGTAGACAGAATAATTTTTTGAGCTCCGGAAGGCATAAATAAAGTCAGAGAAATGTGGGCCAACTAAGGTAGGAGGAAACTTAGGAAACAAGTTTTGATCCAATGGCCAGGATCTAATCTTCCTTCTCCTCCACCACTTTTGTGACGCCTAGCACCTTCTAGAAGAATGAGGTAAGGATGATGCAATGATGATGTAAAAGTCAACTTGAAGTTCTGATGCAATGATGATGTAAAAGTCAACTTGAAGTTCTAAGATTGCCCTTATCCTTTCTATTAGCCACCAAGGGCATTTTGGTCCATTCGAGCTAAAGTTTTGGCTATAAATACCCCACCTTGCAAGAGCATTTTGGTAGCCATTTGTAGAGGAAAAAATCTACAAAAATTTAGAGAGAAAAACGTGGAGGTGAAGACCAAGAAGAAGGAGTAAGATTCAAGCTTCAAGATCAAGGTATGTGATGGTTATATGATATGCCTTGATGCCTATTTCGAATAAGTTACTCTTTGTATCTAATCCTAAAATTTGGCATAATTAAAGTACACTCTATAAACTTTAAATCCATGGTAGAACACTTTATTTGAATATGTGTACGATTTATGGTGATTTTTCAAAGTTAGGGTTTGAAATCTGGAAACAGTGTTTAACCTTTGGAAGAGTAGCAAATTCTGTACAATTTTGGTATGGTTTCGCATAGAATTGGTTCCTAAAACTATATTTCCTTTAAAGAAAACTTAAGGATCTTTCAGTGAGACTTAACCACTCAATTTTGATTTTTCTAGAATTAATTATGAATTTTCAAAATTGAGCAAAAATTCTGGAATTTCTGTGTGAACACTACCCGTGAAGCAAAATTTGCAGATTTGATCTTCTTGAATCCAAGGCCATCTAAAGTGGTCCTAATTGACAAGATGTCACACCTTACTACTGGATCCACTTAGGGTTTAATTAAAACCATTTTAGACCACCTTGGATCGTTTTGGGCTCAAAAATCCATGAAAAACACTGATTTTCGGATTTTTACTGTTCATTGGGTAAAAATCCAGTTTTCTGGCTCAACTTCAAAAATTCATAACTTAATCTAGAAAAATCAAAATAGAATGGTTCAAAATTATATAAAAATATCTTTGAATGCTCTTTCAATGAAAAATAATCTTATGAACCAATTATATTTGAAAAAGTGTCAGGTTTTTGTGAAAGTCACCTCTATCCATTTGGCAAAAATCCTTTTTTCAGGTTCTGAACCTTAACCTTGAAAAATCATTACAAATTGTGTAGTTGGCCATTTTTAACGTACTGCCTATTAATTTGAAGCTCATGACGTGAAATTTAAGCATACCAAATTTCATTTAGAAAATTGTTCAGTAACTTAATAAAACGTGGCTCTAATTTGGTGTCCTGCTTAGGGATTACAGCTCCAGTCATACATGCTTATACATAACCAAATATAAATGTTTCCTCATGGTTTATCACCATATTTATCCTTGGATTTACAGCCTCCCTTTTGATGATTCAGTCCCTAAAATGTTAAGTTACATGTAGGGGATGAGATTTCAATGAAATCCCAGTAGCAAGATTAATCAACCAAAACATCAACATGCATCAATTACAAGCATTCCAACATTTTGCTATTACTAGGGAACTAATTTACCTCATAGATGTAGCACCCTAACATGCAATAGCCAAGGCACATAAAGCAAGGAGTATAGCTACACAATCATGATTGAGCTCAAATTGTTTATACTAATTGATGACTTTTTCCATATTTTTGTTAGACTTTTTGGCTCATTTTAATGATATTTGTGCTTAATTGAGATTGAGAGTCTTTGTTCTGAGTTAGTGTTATTTGAGGGTAAAATTATCATATTTATTCATTAATTGGATTTAATTAATTTCTGGGACAATCGATACCTCAAACCATTACTTTTTATTTCAGGATACTCAAGAAGAAGAGCCAAGAGTGAAAATCAAGGAAGTCTAGGACACAAGACGAATTGACACCTCTGCCAGGTTTCGCCGCGGCCAACGGCAAAGACACTACATTAGCAAAAGTTCTCTTGGTCAAGGTTCACTACAGAGAACATATACTTTCACCGTTGCGAACCCCTCGAATCAGCAACCCAGACCCGAACTATTTTCAGAAATTTTACCTACCCACTCTCATAAACCAACCCAATACACCCTATTACTGGTTGAGAAACCCTATTTCGTGTAAGTGAGAGGATACACACAAACCACAACCCCTATCTTCGTTCTCTCTCATCTTTCTCTCATCTAACCCTAATTTCTTCTATTTTTCACGGTCAAACCTCCACCATGGGAAGCTCAGATTCATTCTTAGTTGAGATGCTTCAGATTTCTATGAGTGGCTAGGCATTTTCCTTCCTCTTGAAGGTGTAGCAATGGCTGGAGTTCAATGAGCTACGAAGAGGAGTAGTTTAATCCTAGTTTAGCTATGAATTTATGAGTTTCTCGGTTTAGGATTTGTATTTTGCAGTTGAACTACTTGATTATAGTTGTAATCAGCTTGGATTTTCATATATGTAGTGAATTGATTTTTGTAGAACCTTGAGCTTAAATATGTGAAGTCTCATACATGTCAGTTGTAATCTTTTGATTCTCTTTGCTCTTGCATGGTTGTGTTTTGATATTGAGTTGATTTTGATTGCATTTGACCTGTTGCATCAATCAATCTTTCTATACACACTAAGAGCACTTAACAAGATCTTGAGAAATGGAGTTCATTTATCAAAATTCTGGACTTAAAGAGTACTTTGAGATTTATCAATTCGAAACTTAGTGATTTCTACTCCCATATCAATTAATTTTGAATTATGACAGCCTGAGCACACTTTCAAGAGGAACTTCATCATTATTTGGTTGTTTTCTACCTACATTCATCACTTATTTCCCTAAAATCCAAAAAAAAAATTTATATATTTTGTTTACCATTCATTCAATTTACTTAATGATTTTGAAAAACCAAAACCCCCTGTTTATATTCAAGTTTGCATTGCATGACATTTAAGCTAATTTAGGTCCATTTCGCTTAGGCTCCGTTTAAGTGAGACGACCTGAGGTTGCACCCTATAGTGCAATCCTTGGATAAAAGTTTTGATTTAACCTCTAAGATCTAGAATAAGTTTTGAGTAAATCAAATGGCGCCATTGTCGGGGAGCCAAGAAATTGGTTCTCTAGGTTAGCTTGTGTCATTTATCTATCAATTGAGGTTTTGAGCCTTTCTAGATTGCATTTTAGGTAGCTTAGGTGAATATTTGTTCATAGTAGAGGATTTCATTTTACATACATCAAAATTTTGGAAATACAAACAAAGAGACTGATTTTCTATACCTTTATAATTTTCACTCTACAGTTGCACCATTCAAAAGCCTGTCTAGATCTCTATGACATTTTGCTATGGCCAACTAGCAGAAACATTTGAGGATCCCTCTCAGGAAACCTTCGTCGCAACATACTTCTGCTTTTGCCGTGGCAAACCTTTTGCATTTAGTTCACAGACCGTCTCAGCCTACTTTCACCACGGTATACTTTTGCTTTCGCCACGATGAATACTTCTGGAAAAAGTTTTGAAACTTGAACTTTTTGCTTTTCCTTTTGTGCATGCACACTCATACTCATACATACACTTGCATCCATCGCAATTCATACTTTTATCTGACTTTGTGTGCTGCAGGTCTTTTTTTTTGTCTACTTTTTCTCTATGACTTTGTTCTTGCATGCCACAAAAAACCAAGCTTGTACCCTTTAAAGACTCAGAGAGATACGAAGAGAGAAAAGAGTTTAGGGGACAAGCGAATTAGTGGTCGAACAAGAAAACATCCCTGTGGAATCTAGCCTATCTAGTAGCAAGAGTGAACCTATTGAAGAGAAGATCATGGCTGATTTACCACCTAACCCACCTAATCCTAACCCCAATGTTAACCAAGTGAGGAATGGACGCAATGGAGGGAATGGAGAATAAGAGAGAGTGGGAGAAAATAATAGGCACCCTAGAAGAAGAACAATTAGGGAAGCCACCACATTTGATGTTAATTTTGACCCATTTATTGCTGCGTGCGCTAATTTTGAAGTTAATTTTGAAATTAAAGGTTTATTGATTAACTCACTTCAAAAATTTCATGGCTTGACAAAAGAAGATCCTTATCTTCATTTGCAATCCCTTTCTATGGTTTGTCAGAGGATGAAGCTTGCGGGAGCATCACTAAATCAAGTGCTGTGGAAGGTTTTCCATTTATCATTGGAGGGTAAAGCTTGAGAGTGGTACATGAGCCTTCCAAGGCATGTGGTTGATGCATATCACAGTTGGGGGAACTTAAGGAAAGCATTCTTGGAGAAATACTTTCTGGCTTCTCAGACTTTGTTAATGAGAAAGGAGATCTATTTAGCTAAGCAAGACTATGACGAGTCTCTTTACGACTATTGGAATAGATTTCAAGACTTACTCTTAAGGTGCCCATATCATCAAATTCCAGATGAACAATTAGTGCAGTATTTTTATGATGGGTTAAAGAACCAAGAGAAGGGTATGTTAGATGCTGCATCAGGAGGATCTTTGATAGACTCCACTGCAGAAGAGGCTTGGGATTTGATCAAGAAAATGGCCTTGAATCATCAACAATTTAGTGCAAGAGATACTCAAGCGGTACATGAGTTGGGAGCTTTAACAGTTCACAACAGAAGAATGGACACCTTGGAATCAAAGGTTGATTCTTTGGAAAGCAAAATGACTTTTCAATTATCCCTTATCACTGCAGAGTTGAAGAATATGAATGTGCATAGACCAACACCCCCTATGTGTAACATCCAAACTTTTGGACCTAGAAGTATCAGAAATAGCCTGAATTGGATAGGCTACTAGACTTCTTTTGAGCAGAAGTCCCAAAGATGAGAAAAGAAGTCAAAGCAGTTTCAGGGACTAAACTGCAAAGTGAAAGTTTTTAGGAGCTCAAGTATAATGAAGTTAGAGGCTCCAGTAAAGTCTCAAAGGCCCAGAGAGAGAAAAGAGACTAGACACAAGCCAAAGGTTAAGTTAGAAACCTCAAAGAGAGGATTATATGAAGCTAAGTCTAAGCAGGGACTAAACCGTAAATTCAGAAAGTTATGACCAACAGGGGTAAAAATGAAAGAGTATACAGAGAATTCCAAGAAAATCCCAGAAAATGGGAAATAATATTTTAAGGCTCTTCTGTGAAGAGAAAAGACGAAAATACCCCTGAGGCAGCTTAAATGGAATTTATGAGGTTATGCCGGTACAAAGTATACCGTTTGAGGTAATTATTTAAAATAGCAAGAGACCTCAAAAATGTATACAAAAATGAGTTTAAATGGTTGAAAGGTTGTACTAATTTATGAAATTAGTCCCGTAACCAAAAGGCCAATGGAGTGGCTTTAATAAATTAAAAAGCCGGTTTTGCCGATAAAAGGTATTTTAGTAAATGAATTTTTACACAAGGCTTAAAGGAAGTGTTATGGCCTAAAAAAATTCATAGATATTCTCTAGAATTAAGAGAATTTATGGAGCAGATAGAAGAATTTTTTGAACTCCAGAAGGCCATAAAGAAAGCTGGAGAAACGTGGGCCAAGTAAATTCGGAGGAAACTTATGAAACAAATTTGATCCAACAGCTAGGATCTAATCTCCCTTCTCCTCCACCACATTTTTGACACTTGGCACCTCTAGAAGAATAAGGTAAGCATGATGGAAGAAAGTGATGTAATGATGATGCAAAAGTCAACTTGAACTTCCAAGATTGCCCTTACTCCTCTTCTAGCTACTAAGGGCATTTTGGTCCATTCAAGCCAAATTTTGGCTATAAATAGACCCTGCCTCCTTCACATTTTTAGCCAAGCTAAAGAATACTAGGGGAAACTCTTGCAGTTTTGATTCTTGAAGCTTAAATCAAGAGGAAGACACCTACTTTGATCAACCAAGTTTAGATCTAAGGTTAGTAAGTTGTTTTCCTCTTGTTTCTGCTTTGAATCTTTGGTTTTTTGGTTGAAAAGTTTGGTTTCCCTTAGGGCAAGGTGCTGGCGGAAATAATAAGAGTTAAAGGAGGATGATTTGATGTTAAACTTGGTTAGAACACATTGATTAGAGGTTGTTTCAAGTGGATCTTTATGGAAATTGGAAGAATTATGTGATGATTTCATGCCTGTTTCGAATAAGTTACTTTTTGTATCTGATTCTGAAATTTTGCATGCTTAAAGTATACTCTGTAAGCTTTAAATCCATGGGTATAAAAATTCATTTGGATATGTGTACAATTTATGGTGATTTTTCAAATTTAGAGATTGAAATCTGGAAACATTGTTGAACTTTTGGAAGAGTGTCAAGTTCCGTACAATTCCAGTGCTGTTCAGCGTATAATTGGTTCCTAAAACTATTTTTCCTTTAAATTTAACTTAGGGATATTTCAGTGAGACTTGGAACCACTCAATTTTGATTTTTCTATAATTAATTATGAATTTGAAATTGAGCAAAATTTCTGGAATTGCTGCGTGAATAGTACCCGTGAACCAAAATTTCTAGATTTGATCTTCTTGAATCTAAGGCCATCTAAAGTGGTCCTAATGACAAGAAATAGATCTTAAGGATGGGAAATGATGAGATTTATATTAGAAAAGTAGAAAGAAAACCCTAAAAGCAAGAGAAAGGGTTGAGGTTCAAGAGAGATAGTCTTGAACTTTATATAATCTAGTGGTCCTAATGGATTGTATGATCATTATGGTTATATTTAGGACCTTTGGAACATCCAAGAGGATATTTGGTGATGTTAACTGAATGCCCACATGGTTGGAAAGCCAAGGAGTCAAAGGAAAAGTAAGAGAAAAGCTTGAGGT